>NC_047116.1:69313011-69506118 GCF_902500255.1 Thalassophryne amazonica
GCAGCATCATGCTGTGGGGATAATTTTCAGTGTCATGAACTGGGAGACTAGTCACGATTGAGGGAAAGATAAATGCAGCAATATATAAAGACATACTGGATGAAAACCTGCTCCTGAGTGCTTTTGACCCCAGACTGGAGTGATAGTTCATTTTTCAGCAGGACAATGACCCTAAGCACACAGCAAAGATATCAAAGGAGTAGCTTCAGGACAACTCTGGGAATGTCCTTGAGTGGCCCAGCCATGGCCCAGACCTGAATCCAATTTAACATCTCTGTAGAGATCTGAAAGTGGCTGTGCACCGGTGCTTCCCTTCCAAACTGATGGAGCTTGAGAGGAGCTGCCAAAGAGCAATGGCCATTCGTGTGCAAAGATAGGTGCACCAAGCTTGTGGCATCATACTCAAGAAGACTTGAGGCTAGAGTGCATCAGGCACTCAAAGGGCTTTATAGTTAGGGGAGGTGATGGTCTAGTGGTTAAGGCCTTGGGATTGAGATCAGAAGATCCTCAGTTCAAATCACAGCTTGACTGGAAAATCACTTCTTGCTCTCGGTCGGGACAGTCGCATTTTTCTCTCCTCCTCCCTCCCCAACTTTCCTGCTACTGTAGCGTGTGTCTGTGAGGCTGCCAGCCCTGCTCCTCTGGAAAACGGCAAAATGGCTCTGATCAAGTGGTGTCTGAAAGCAATTGATACTATTTTTTCCACAAGACACTCGGGAGCGGAGGACCTGACCTGTCCTGCTGGGACACATGTGGCAGGTTACGTGATGGACAGCTGGCGGAGGTGGCAAGTCATGTGCCTGTACACGTTGTCTGTGGAGGACGTTGAAGATGTTTACTTATTTGGAGCTGTGGTGACCGGGTTTCTGCTGTGTGGGGCGGCCATAGCACTGGTTTACCAGAAAATTAAGAAGGTGGAGGCGGCATTAATTGGCCCGTCCAGGCTGCCCCACATGATTGATTTGATTGGAAGGGCAGTGTCAGCTCAGTCTGCGGGTGTCAACCGCACGTTGGAATCCATCTTGGGGAGAATGGCTGCACTGGAAAACCGCTTTGATCATCAGTAAGACCACATCTCCTCTATTCAGATGTATTTGGGAGCCACTCTGAAGTTTCAGACTGTGGAATCTGCCAGGCGTCTGTTAATCTGGATATCTATTTGGGTTCCAAACACCAGCTGTCCTTCAAGGCCGCTGGGATAAAATCCTCCCCCCGAGGAACACTCCTGATACCCTCACTCCTCGTCTCCCGCGCCTCTTCGTCTTCCCCTCCCTCCCTCCCTTCTCAGTCCTGAGATGTTGACTGTGGGACCTTGAGACTCTGGTGGACTGATTCAGGACTGGGATCCCCCCCAGGATGGACAGATAAGGCCTGTTGATGGCGCCACATGGGTGGCCTTCCGGGCTGTCTGTCTGGACACTGGACACATCCAAGTCTCGGCTGTCATCTGTCGTCTGTTGTGATTTGTTTTTTGTTATGACTGTTTTTCTGTGCTATGGGGTTTTTTTTGCTCTCCAGTGGTGCTGCTTGAGTTCAACACAGCAGCAACGGAGGTTTTCTTTTTCCCAATTTTTTCCTTGTGTGTGCTGTTAGTATATGTGTTCATGTACCGGACCGGCTTATGTGTGTTGTTGTTTGTTGTGTGTCATGAGGCTGGTCAAGGTTTGCTCAGCCCTGCTCGTGACCCAGGGCAGGGATATACATCTGGAGCTGGGTCCCCGGGCGCCAAAAAAGGCGACCTCTGCTCCTAACTGGCAATTAGGATGGGTAAAAATGCAGTAAACACATTTCATTGTGCAGGGAACATGTTCCTATGTGCATATGACAATAAACTCCCTTTTGAATCCTAAGGGGCCTTGGGCAAAGTCTTTAATCCCCTATTGCTCCCAGTGTGTAGTGAGTGCCTTGTATGGCAGCACCCTCACATCAGGGTGAATGTGAGGCATTATTTGTAAAATTCTTTGAGCGTCTGAAGCAGATGACAAACTGCAATATAAATGCAGTCCATTTACCATTTACAATTATGCCTCACATCCATCCATTCACACAAACACACTCACACAGCAATGTCAGGGTGCTGCCATGCAAGGCGCTCACTACACACCAGAAACAACTTGGAGATTAAAGACCAAGGGCCGTTAGTGATTTTCCAGTCAGACTGGGGTTTGAAATGAGGATCGTCATATCTCAAGCCTAATGCTTAACCACAAGACCATCACCGCCCCAATTGTATTGAGCAAAGTATGTGAACCCTTATACCCCCATCATACATAGCCAGAATGAGGCCAAATGGCGTCAGAAAGACAATTCGGCCCACATCTGAAAAGTGTCCAGTTGCAGTTTGAAAATGTTCTGACAGCCATCTGCGAGAGTCCACACAGTTGGTCACAATCGGCCAGTGGCCCAGAGGGTGTTGCACATGTTCAAAACCCTCTGGGCACCGTTGAGATGGGACACCTATCCAACGGCGGTCAATGCACAACCTGAGCACCATCTGACCGCAATTTACATATTTTGATGGCGGAAAATCAGGATCCAGGGGAACGTCAAGATGGATCTGGCATGGCAAAGCCGCGTATAATAATGTCCACTTCCAGTGCTACAATCCCCCCCCCAGAGCGCAAAGGAAATGTTGATATGTATGTGGCACACTTCATCATGTACAGTGAATGTGAACAGCGACTGTCAACCCGAAAGCACCATGCGCTACTGCGCGCACATTGCCGCAAATCTGAACAGGCTGTTATATCCACAATAGTCCTTACAGTACAGATATTTGTCCATTCCTTCCCGTGGGCAACATAAATAATGTGAACTATTGTCTCCATCATATCTCTATATACCACGGGTGGCTGTGCCTCTCCGTGGTCTCATGTGCACTAACATGTAATTGCACACCTCAGGCTCAGAGCTGAATGGATCTCACTGCTGTAATATACACATTATTACCTGATCACCTTCTAACTCTGTAGGAGATATGATGTCAAACTGTTGTGTCAGGCCGTCACAACATTGATAAACATGAATCTCACCTTCAACAAAGGCCCAGGAGTGTTTCACAGTGCAGGGTGGACATGGACCTGGGACTGCAGCCTGTGGTTAAAATCCTCTACTCTGCTGCTGTGTGCTGTAATCAACCATGCAAAAATAAATCCCATGTGATAATCCAACCATCACGGTGTACAGAGTTGTGTTGTGCTGCTGAAGTGAGCCAAAACACAAAAAATACATTAAAGTTCCCTGGAAAGGCTGCATCTGATGCATGGCCCACTGCCAGCAGTGTCCAGTTGCTAGCAACAGTGTGCACGTGCACCCCCGCATACACGTGCACACATAGCTGTTTATTCAGCTGTTATGAACACACACACACACACACAGTGATCATGGCATCAGTAAAGCACCTACTCTGCGCACACACGCATACACACGTGAGGTCAGTAGTGTTGGGAAGTGGAGGAGGAGTGAGTGATCGCACCATGCTGACTTTGACACATATAGTGTGTCTGGTCCATACGATGGTTGTACTCCAGTGTCCAGTTCTGGAGTACTGAACTCCAGAACTGGACAAAACTTTGAACTCCAGTGTCCAGTTCTGGAGGAACACAGCACTCCCTCCTACTCCGGTCCCGTGTTTGCCATCCAGATGTTTGGACATCGGGCAGTCTTCAGTGCCTTTTATGGCTGTCTGATGGCAGTCTGTGTCATCTACCTTTTGTCTCCATACACTTCAAACCCCACCCCTGCATCATTTCTCCATGTAATGTGGAGATGTGTCAGGAAGGGTATCCAGTGTAGAATTTATGCCAAATCAACATGCACATCCAAATTGGATCTGCTGTGGCAACCTTGAGTGAAAACAAGGAGAACAGCCGAAACATTTTACTTTTTATGAATAAACACAGAGTAAAATTAAAAGAAAATATTCAATTGATTATTGCTAATAAATGGTACTTGAGTTATTCTTTTAGATAAAACTAATATATGCAAGTAAAACTGACTTAAGAATTCCCCTTGTAAAATGTACTTTCTGAGTGAAAAAACTTGCCTAGGTTTTTTCAAGTAAGTATTATTCCAATTTTTTTTTCAGTGTACAATGTCCACTTCAGTTTCATTGATGACAACTGGGTTTGGACAGGTCTTCCATCTTCTGAAATCCATCACCAGCTCCTTCCTCTTAAGATACTTTGTGCTGTCGGTGGTTGAGTCCACACCACTCCAAAAACCTGTCCACCACACTCCTGTAGTTTACGCTGTCTTCTTTATTTTCATTACTTTTTTCTATTTTTTCTCTATATTTGATATAAGTTTATCCTGGGCATTGTGTTATTCTGCATGCAGAGAGTGCAGGTGGCCTTCAGCCTTCATATTTTTGGAGGGTGGTAGTACGATTGGTACTTCAGCCACCGTAAAACTTCATAATGCTCAACACAATAGGAGAGCTGTTCTTTTCACACTCCTTGTGAGAAACTCTGCTGCTGCCTTCCATCAGATGGTATCACATTTTATGAAAGGGATAGTGGAAGCAGTTTGGAAAAGAAGAAACCACAGGAGGGCACCAATGGTCTTGTCTCTGGAGGGGTCATCCACTGCATGGTGCCGTAATAAAATACAGAGTTTCAGAATCAGGATGAGTGCTTCCTTCATTCCATCTGTGCCATATTCTTTCCCAGGCGGAGAACACCTGTATGAGCATAGTCAGTTATTTTCTTTTAAAGTCAGAATTTTCACTTCTATACCTTTGCTGATGCATATCTCAAAGCATGGGGGAAGGTGGCATTGGTGGGGTGGGGTGCTTGCAGCGAATCATCTGTTTGAATTATCTGTAATGACAAAACTCCAACAGGGCAGCCATGAAACTTTGCTATTGGGAACAATTGTTTCTGAAAGAGGAAACAAAGTACGAGGGAAAGATTGATCAGCTGGGAGGAGTAGCTTTAAAGACCAGTGAGCAGTTTCTGACACCAGAGGCAATGTTGCTGTTTCACAGCAAAACAAAAGACAGTCATTTCAAGCTGTTAAATGGGACTGATATGTGCATGCTGGACTCATGATCTAATTTCAGTTTATTGGAAATCATCATTTCCTTTCATTCTCTTTCCTTTTCCCTGCTTCTGCTGCAGTTGCTTATTGGTTTTGAGAGTGGAACGATTGTACAGTGGGACCTCCGGGCCAAGAAGGCTGACTTTAGAATCTACTATGATGAGGTAAGTCAAACCATCTTGAACAGGGGTCACCAACCCTGCTTCTGAAGATCAGCTGTCCTTCCATTTAACCTAGCTATGCTCAATGCTAATTAATTACATCAGGGGTGCTCAATCAATCAAGAGCGAGGAAACGCCATACTTGACTAATGAGATGTGGGTGCAGCAGGTACAAATAGAAAACATGTTGGGCAGAGGATCTCCAGGAGCAAGGCTGATGACCCCTGATCAATAAAATACTAAGAGCTGCTCACAGATTAGCATCCTCTGGGTCTTTTCAATTGTAAGTAATGATCTCTAATTTCCTGCTTTTAAACTCAGATAAAACTGAAGTTATTGTACTTGGCCCCACAAATCTTAGAAACATGGTGTCTAACCAGATCCTTACTCTGGATGGCATTACCCTGACCTCTAGTAATACTGTGAGAAATCTTGGAGTCATTTTTGATCAGGATATGTCATTCAAAGCGCATATTAAACAAATATGTAGGACTGCTTTTTTTGCATTTACGCAATATCTCTAAAATCAGAAAGGTCTTGTCTCAGAGTGATGCTGAAAAACTAATTCATGCATTTATTTCCTCTAGGCTGGACTATTGTAATTCATTATTGTCAGGTTGTCCTAAAAGTTCCCTAAAAAGCCTTCAGTTAATTCAAAATGCTGCAGCTAGAGTACTGACGGGGACTAGAAGGAGAGAGCATATCTCACCCATATTGGCCTCTCTTCATTGGCTTCCTGTTAATTCTAGAATAGAATTTAAAATTCTTCTTCTTACTTATAAGGTTTTGAATAATCAGGTCCCATCTTATCTTAGGGACCTCATAGTACCATATCACCCCAATAGAGCGCTTCGCTCTCAGACTGCAGGCTTACTTGTAGTTCCTAGGGTTTGTAAGAGTAGAATGGGAGGCAGAGCCTTCAGCTTTCAGGCTCCTCTCCTGTGGAACCAGCTCCCAATTCAGATCAGGGAGACAGACACCCTCTCTACTTTTAAGATTAGGCTTAAAACTTTCCTTTTTGCTGAAGCTTATAGTTAGGGCTGGATCAGGTGACCCTGAACCATCCCTTAGTTATGCTGCTATAGACGTAGACTGCTGGGGGGTTCCCATGATGCACTGTTTCTTTCTCTTTTTGCTCTGTATGCACCACTCTGCATTTAATCATTAGTGATCGATCTCTGCTCCCCTCCACAGCATGTCTTTTTCCTGGTTCTCTCCCTCAGCCCCAACCAGTCCCAGCAGAAGACTGCCCCTCCCTGAGCCTGGTTCTGCTGGAGGTTTCTTCCTGTTAAAAGGGAGTTTTTCCTTCCCACTGTAGCCAAGTGCTTGCTCACAGGGGGTCGTTTTGACCGTTGGGGTTTTACATAATTATTGTATGGCCTTGCCTTACAATATAAAGCGCCTTGGGGCAACTGTTTGTTGTGATTTGGCGCTATATAAAAAAATTGATTGATTGATTGATTGATCTCTACTACTGGATTGAATTTCAGTCTATCAGTTAATCCATCAACTACTTAGTCCATCCAACACTTAATTTCCTCATGTAAAACATAGAATGCATTAGAATCCAGGGTTCATATTCACAAAGAATCTGAGAGTCCTCTCAGAGAGCTCCCAATTAAGCCTAAAAATTCCTAGCATGGAATCTCAGCCTAAGAGTGATCCAGGAAGTGTCTGAGAGCAAGTCTGAGCAAGGAGTCAACAGAAACGTTTGTGAGTGGTTGTCACAAAAAAAGAAAGAGAAAAAACAAATGCACTCTGCACTCCTAGTTTCATGGACAGTAACATCAACTGATAACCTGAACTGTATTAAGAAATAAATAATTTTATGTTATGATGATGAAACTCAGCAAAATTAAAGGAATTGATACACAGCTTCAAAATGTTTCAACGCACCTCATTCACAAGCTGATTATTATGTTGATTAACTTGTTTTGTTTACTCTCCATGCTGGTAACTGCACAAAAGCAACAAGTGTGAGAAGTGCTGGTACGTGCTGCAATCCAAAGCAAGAGCAGAGATTGCAGCACACAAGGAAGTTCTTCTCAAAAAGGTGAGTGTTTTAGCCTATCATTTAGGCTATGGCTGCTGATAACGCTTACTTTGATATTAATAATTGTATGAATTTACATTTTTCCCATAGCCAGGTATTGCAATGTTGTGATGACCTACATCACAAGGGTCATTATGTTACTATGCTGGGTGAGAAAAGTAAGCTCATTCCTGATGAGGTCAACCACAAACATTTTGCCCCATCAAGCTGTTAGCATGTTCCTGAATCAATGCCATTCAACCTACGGAGAATATTTCTCCTTCCTCTTTGTCTTTGTGCCATCTTGTTTAAGACACTCTTAGGCTTCTTAAAAGCCCTCCTCTCTCCTCTTAACCGTTTGGCACCTTAGGAACTCTCTTAAGGCATAAGATGCTTTGTGAATAACTTTTATCTTACCAATGGAAAATTGTAAGAAATGTCTTAGAATTTGAGGATTTCTCAGATTTTACTTAGAATAACATCACCAACACGAATGAGGCCGAATGGCGCACAAAGGAGGATTCAAATGGCACTCCTGAAAAATCAGAGCTGCACTCAAACACCTCATACAGCAATCGCCACATCCATTCGGGCACAGCACATGCACTCTACATTCGCATGTGGCTCGTGCTGGAAACCCATTCGAGTGGTGGGCAAGTTGAAGTCACACTGCCATGTGATTGAGCTTGCAACATTCGCATGGCATGTCGAACGCAGGTTGGACACATCGTGCTGCAGCTGAAGGGCTGCACAAAATCATTGGCCACGTCGAAGCTTGGCTGAATGACGTGATTGAGGCAGCCTTCACAGCAATGGTCGAATGACGGCGAATGGCGTGCAAGTGCCCATTCGACCCACTCTCAGCTGGAGTTGGCAACCCACGAACATCCAACACCACTTGTGGGACACTAAGAAAAGGTGGGGCCATTCACGCAGCCAGCACAAAAGTAGGGCACAGATGACCATTATCTAAGTGCCCTGTGAGTGTGCCGTTTCCCCCTGAGCAACACAAATGGCATGCAAGTGTGCAGTGTCACCCCCCCACCTGACCAGCAACACAAGCCTACATTGTCGAGGTGCGGCTGAGGTGCTGAAGGCTCAAATGGTGCCCGGAGTGCAGTGCTATTTCTCTCAGTGCAGTGCACACATCTGGACAGCTGTAATATCCATGATGGAACAGCTGACAGCTGTGGAACACCCATCATGGCATATCCAGCATGTCCTGATGGAGGTGGAATCTCTGGCCACCAGCATTCCCACACCACTACAATAGAGATAAAAATAAAAACCCTGCCGCTCTGTCACAGCGCCAGTGTGCCATCCGACCAGACAGGCATGTCACGTGACACACAATTGCAATGTCCACACAGTCCATCCATCATGTGACAGCCTGACTGACAGATCAGCCACATCCTGGTGTTGTGAACCCATTCATGTGAGCATGTTGCTGCTCCAGACAGGTGGGTGTGATGAGATGTCACATCACAGCTGCCACATCCGCAATGCAAAGCTGGGGAACACATATCGTGCCATGAAGAACATCATCTCTCAACACTCCACGTGTGGACAGGCTCTCCTGACATGTTAAAAAACAAAAACAGCTTGCCGGCCCACTGTGCCTCACATGACACGTGATTGCAACATCCACATGGTCCATCTGTCATGTGACAGCTGGAGTGACAGCCTCACTGACAGATCAATGTGGGCAGCTTCTTTAGCCCCACATGCTGGAGCCGTGAGCCCATTCATGTGAGTGCTTAGCTGCTCTGGACAGGTGGATGTGTCGCAGGTGAGCCACTGCAACTGACCTCTGTGTCATCGCTACTCACAGCTGGAGATCACATATCGTCACAGCTGGAGAGCACATATCGTGCCATGAAGAACATCACCTCTCAACATGCCACCATGTTGCACGTGTCTGCATGCTCTCCTGTCATGGTAAAAAATAAAAACACATATCACTTTTGCAATGCCTTCAGCAGTGCCTCAGTGTGCACTGGACACCATCAGCCACGCTGTCCCATGTGAAAATATCCATCTGATCATGTGAACGGCCGGCGAGCCAAATGTCACATCCACCACGTTATAGTCCACATGACGTGGTATCCTTCGGCACGTCGAATGCTGGACACGCATCAATTCATTCATGTCAGTTCACTAATTCCTTGTTTACATCCATGGCCATGGTTCATGAACATGAAGGAACAAAAGGACAATGATTCTTGTTTTGTCTGCTCTTTATAAAAGGAATTAAATATTTTAACAGATAAAACAAAATCCATTTGTTTCTTCAGTTCCAACACAGACCATTAAGTCATCAAAAATCAATGAAACATCATTACCAGTAACATGATTGTCTTACATTTAAACAGTATATTCATTGTTCTTATAATGTTCTGTGCTCTTATTATTTGGTCCTTACACATTTTCATCAATGTGCATTTGTCCAACATTTAATTGCTTCTGCTGCTGTGTGACCGCGATGTGGTATCACACCTCTCACATGGTTACAATGTGTTCATGTGCGTGCACACGGGCATGGACGAAACCGCCGCGGGGTTGTACACGGCTGTCCAACTGACTGTCCCTCCCGACACCAGCTGGAATTTTTTGAGGTTTGCCAATTGTTATGTGTCGACGCGGATTGAGGAGCGAACCTGCGTCAGACAGAACCCAGTGCATAAAATAACCAGAAAGCGGTTCCAACAACAAAAACAATTTATTTTTCACCTGTGCCTAAATAAAATGTACAAAAACAAAACCAACGTCCTTCTGGAGGAGTGACTGCTGGCACGCTCTCCAGCGCCCACAAGGAGAGAAGTCCGACGCTCCTGGACCCACTACCACCAGACAAACACCCCCCAGGTGGACACGACAAACTGACTCTCTGTGAAGCAAAGAAGATGTGAGGTAAGTCAGCAGTTACAACAATGTCTTTCAAAAGACACACGCTATCAGCAACACATTCAGGTCTGTACTTTTTATCTTTATGCAAATGAGCAGCTTCTCACAACAAGTGGAGGATCACTTATCCTGCACGCCACAGCAGTGAGAAGCAAACTGCACAATTCTCATCACAATTCAAGTATACTGTGTAACAAAACACCAAGTTACTATCAACAATTAGTCAAATACTTAATTACCTTTAATGTGTGCTGACAGCATGTGTCCTCACCCTTCCTTGCTTCACGGCTCGATGTGTCAAACCCAGGTGCGGTCCTCAGCGTCTCACAAACGAACATCACAAGGTCGAGTTCCCGGCAGTTCTGCTTGAATCACACATGCCTTAAAAGCAGAACGCCATCCAATTATCTGCTTCAGCTGAAAGTCTTTAAGCTTGCATGTGAGCACCAGTCACAGGTGCTTCACATGATGTTGATGAGGGTGAGGATTCTTCAGCCAGCACCTTCTCCACAGACAAATCAGTTTCCATGCCACCTGAGGAGCAAAGAAAAGAAAAGAACACCAAAATATCCAGCCACACACCCCAACACACAACACCAATTTGTTGTTTGTTTGTTTGTTTGTTTGTTTGTTTGTTTGTTTGTTTTTTTTGGGGGGGGGGGGGGCGCTTCGGCCAGTTTCTGCCTCATTTGCCCAACTTTGTGTTATGTGTGAAGGGGCCATAACAGCTACTTTTAGCCTTTGTCATTATCTGTAAATTTAGAAAAAGCACCATTTCTTTCTGTGACATCAATGCTTCAATACTATTAAACAATGTAGATTGAAATTAACTTGGAAAAAGCTTAATCATACTTTCCACGTAGGAATACTGAATAAATTTAACATCATATGTTCCCTTGGTTTTGTCAGTAACCATTAGTTTGGTGTTTTTGGAGATCTGGAATTCCACTAAGGACCTCCCTTCTTAGGTCCCTTCAGTCCTGCCAAAATCATTGATCATTGAGATGTGACTAATTGGGCTGACTTGGGCATTTGATATTTGCAAAATAATTCTCTTTTTTCAAATATTATCAGAACTGACCTTGTGATCAGTGGTTTGTAGTTGGAAGTATTTCCCTCAGCTGTTAAAACAGCTGTGGACCAATGCTTTTACTAATCAGATTTGGAATTTCGTGTGGTGGGTATGTTCTTGGACACTCTGTGGTCTGGTAGCTGGTTTGCAGCTACTCAACAGTGTGTGTTTTTTTTTTTGTTTTTTGTTTTTTTTGGTTTGTTTTTTTTTTTGGGAGGGGTTGTTTTTCAAATCAATTTTATTTATATAGCACCAAATCACAACAACAGTTGCCCCAAGGCGCTTTATATTGCAAGGCAAAAGCCATACAATAATCACAGAAAAACCCCAACGGTCAAAACAACCCCTTATGAGCAAGCACTTGGCGACAGTGGGAAGGAAAAACTCCATTTTAACAGGAAGAAACCTCCAGCAGAACCAGGCTCAGGGAGGGGCAGTCTTCTGCTGGGACTGGTTGGGGCTGAGGGAGAGAACCAGGAAAAAGACATGCTGTGGAGGGGAGCAGAGATCAATCACTAATGATTAAATGCAGAGTGGTGCATACAGAGCAAAAAGAGAAAGAAACACTCAGTGCATCATGGGAACCCCCCAGCAGTCTAAGTCTATAGCAGCATAACTAAGGGATGGTTCAGCTGCTGCTTTTTTACCTGTTTAATACTTCTGTTAGTTTTTCAGTGTAACTGCTGTGAATTTTAATAAATTTATTTGCGTCTGTGTGAGCCTTAGGAGTGGTTAGCTTATCCATTATTGGTTAGCTTGTGTTTGCTTGGCTACATTCTCGAATTTCTTAGTGCACAAAGTACACTACTTATTATACTTTACACCCTGCGTAAATCCTGCGTGATGTTGGAAGATAGGGTGGCTCTCTTAGAGAGCTGTGTCTGTAAGTTAGAGCAGCTTCTTAGCGCAGTGGAGTTAGATGTTACGGGCACTCCAGATGAGGTTAGTGTTGGGCCAGCTAGCGAGCCCATTAGCATCAGCTTAGAAACGCCGGCTGTGGAGGATGGCTTTCGGACTGTGACTAGGTGGAGGAAGCCCCGTAGGGCTTGGTGCCCGGTTGTGGCACCCCGATCACACTCGCCAGTGCGAACTGTGAATCGGTTCTCCCCCTTGGATTTGCCAGATGTGAATTCTCTCTGAGCCCACAAGTGACTTTCACTCCTGTCTCCAGGCCGAAACACCAGACTTTAGTGATAGGGGATTCTATCACCCGCAAAGTCAGGTTACAGACGCCAGCTGACGTTAAATGTATTCCTGGGGCCAGAGCTCCCAACATTGCATCTCATCTTAGGGTGCTGACGCTGCAGAAGGGAAGACAGACGAAGGAACATGACATGAGATATAGTCACATAGTTATTCACGTTGGCAACAATGATATCAGGATGAAGCACTCAGAGGTCACAAAAATGGACATAGAGAGGACTTGTGACCTTGCCGGAAAGATGTGTCGGCATCGATTAATAGTCTCTGGTCCCCTCCACTCCCGGGGTACTGATGAGGTGTTTAGCAGGCTGACATCGTTAAATAGGTGGCTGGCGCAGTTTTGTAGACAGCAAGGCTTTAGCTTTATTGATAACTGACCTTCGTTCTGGGGCCGCCGTGGCTTGCTGATGCCGGACGGCCTCCACCCTACTGGGGAAGGCGCCGCCATCTTGTCTGTGCACATAGATAGAGCTCTACAGGGAGAGTAACATTAGGAATCTACAGCAGGCCACGGAGCAGGTGATTAGAGACGCTGCAAGGCTTATGACAAATGTGGGTGTGGAATCCATTAGATTAGCAGGGAATTTAGTGCAGAAAATTCACTATGGTGATAGTGCAGTTTATTTGCCAGGGAGGGAATTTCAACAAGTTGAGACTGTGGCCTGCTTCTGTAGTCATGTCCATAAAAATCATAGAGGGATATGCTTTCCAAACTTAATACCCATTACTATATTGGATGATGTTGAAATTGAGGATGGCCCAGTGGTTGTTCCAGCAATAGCAAAGATTTTGTGTCTGCTACCTACAACGCGCGTGGAATGTCTTAAACCTAAACCTACTTCTAGGCATCTTATATATGCTACTCTGGAACCACCCCTAATCCCAAACAGTTCAACTGTCAACCCTACTGAGGTCCTTAGACTGGGTCTCATTAACATAAGATCACTGTCCTCAAAATCATTGTTGATCAATGATCTAATTATTGATCATCACTTAGATATGATTGGACTATGTGAAACCTGGCTTAAACCTACAGCTGTCCTCCCCTTAAATGAGGCCTGCCCACCAGCATATACATTTAGTCACGTCCCTCATGATGCGAAGCAAGGCAGGGGTGTTGCTCTTATTTATAAATCTAGGTTTAGCTTATTAGCTGTTGGGGGTTACAAATATCACTCGTTTGAGCATCTGATTCTCCGCTCTGCTCAGGATATTACACATTGCCAAGGTCAGGAGAATAAAAATCAGTCGTATTATTTTGTCACTGTATATAGGCCTCCTGGCCCATATTCTGAATTCTTAGATGAATTTGGTGCGTTCATCTCTAACTTGGCAACTAGTGTAGATAACATTCTGATCATTGGTAACTTTAACATTCATATAAATAAGCCTTCTGATCCCCTCTGCAAATCATTTATGGAAATTGTGGATGCATTAGGATTTCGGCAATGCATTCGGGATTCATCGCACATTAGTGGAAATACCCTGGATCTGGTTCTCGCACATGGTATTGCTGTCATGAATATTGACATCATGCCTCTTACATCAGTGGTGTCTGATCACTCACTTATTAAGTTTACAGTTTCGCTGCCATGTTTAGTGGAACAACAACCTTATATATCATTACGGTGATGCATCAACTCCTTAACTAAGACTGAACTCGAAGCTAGACTGCCTAATGTCTTAACTTCACATGTGACAAATACCCAGTCAGTAGACAGACTTGTGGATAGTTTAAACTAAGTGCTCAAAACTACACTTGACATGATTGCACCGCCTGTGTTAAAACCGCGCTCCCCCAAATCACAGTCACCATGGTTCAATGATTATCTGCGTGACCACAAGCATAAAGCAAGAGGTCTAGAACAGAAATGGCGTCATTCAAAATTAGAAGTATTTCACCTTGCGTGGCGTGATGGTATCTTAGACTATAAGCATGCATTATTGGCTACAAAGCGAACTTACTCCTCAGATTTGATCAAGAAAAACAAGCATGACTCAAAGTTCTTGTTCAACACGGTGGCAACACTTTTGCATGGACAACCACCTGTAGTTCGCTCTCCTTTTACAGCACATGATTTCCTGGGTTACTTTGGGAAGAAAATAGAAGACATCAGGTTAAACATATCCCAGCCTTAATCCAGCTACTACATCCTGCTCTTGATGTGGGCGCCACTACTGAGGTATTACCTAGATTTACAGAATTTGACAGTATCTCACTAGGCATGCTGACAAAACTCGTAATGTCAACAAAAAGCACAACTTGTTTATTTGATCCTATACCTGTTATGTGTCGGACGCAGCTCGGAGAACCGACCAGCGTTTGAAGGACCCAGTATGAAATAAGCAGAGCACGGTACAAAGGCTAACTGAATTTAATACATAACAGTGATAATAATAACAGAAAAGGTGCGGTCTGGCGTGGTGCGCTCCCAGCAGCGCTAATGGTCCGGAGCCAGAAGCTGTTTCGGACCCAAGGACCCCGCCGACACCCCCCAGGTGGCCGCAACAACCGAGTCTGTGAAAGAAGGAACCATTATGTGAGTCCACACTCTACACACAGAACACTTAAAGGTGTACAAACAGCAAACACTTCCTGGCTTGATTACTGATCAGCTTCCAACCTGCAGGCATGGAACATCCCGTTCACAAAACTCCACCGCAGTGGAAGCTGATACATGACTAACATACAGCTCAATACAATAAGGTGTGAGGGACACCACATTTACTGACTGTATAACTGTTAGTCACAAAATCCAACGTACCTCAGGAAGTGTGCTGACGAGCGTGAGACCTCACCCCCTCCTCTTTCACAGACTGTGCATCAAACCTGGACATTCTCAGCGTCCGCTGCTGATGAGATGGCTCCCAAGACGACGATCTCACCCGTCTGGTCACAAGGTCGAGTCTCTGGCCAATGCACACTGTGCACTTCAGTCTTAAATGCCAACATACTCCAATCCCTCCAGATGCACCTCAGCTGTGAGTCCTGACGAGTCGCAGGTGATCAGGGTGAAGTCCTAACAGCCTCAGCAACACAGCCACTCAGTCCCAAATGCATGCCACCTGGGAGGAAACACAAAAGGCAAACAAACCAGCAGCCAGGCCCCCCCAGCCATACAACAGTACCCCACCCTCACGGGAAGCCCCCCGGCGACCACACACACCCGGCCCAGGAGAAACACCCCCCTCCAGGGACCATGGCTGGAAACCACGTCCGCGTTAGTCCTCCAACAGACTGGTTGAACTGGCTGCATCTTTGCCTTTGTTTCTGACAGTCTTAGCACAGGTGTGGCCAGGAGTTCCTACACCTGTGCGGTCAGCCTTTAACCAAACGTGTGATTAGTCAAAAACAAAACAACCAAAACATCCCCCCCCCCCCCCTCCCCAGGGGACCGTCCCATCAAACCCCAGGGAAGGGGAGAAAGGAAAAACAACCCAAACCTACAAACAAAAATACTAAAACACCCCCCCCCCCCCCCCCCCCCCAGAGGACCGTTCCATCAAACCCCAGGGAAGGGGAGAAAAGAAAAACAACCCACATGTAAACACACAAACAAAAATGCCAAAAGACCCCCCCCTCCTCCCCCAAACGACACGCAGGGACCAACACCCCCCAGAGGGCCACCCGCCAGCTCCAGGAGTAATAACCACGGCCGAGGTCCCTCTGGGATCCACCGTCACCCACGGGGACTACCAGCGCCCCCCAGAGGACCACTCGTCAACCCCAGGAGACGCCTCCCCACACGACCAATGGACCCAGCCCCGGCCGCCCACGGCTAGATGGACCCAACGCCCTTTCCCCCCCAGAGGACACCACAGTCAAACCCTGAGGGTGGAAACTGGGGGAGGAAAAAACAAAACAAAAACCCCAACCCCCCCCCCCCCCCTCCCGGGTGCAGAGGCCACCTGGGAAACGCCCAGTACAACCTAACTGCACCCCTCCAGCAATGCCGACACTACGGCACCCCCGGCTGGAGTCAGAGGAGAAGAGAGGGCATAAAAAACAAAAAGAAAAAAAAAACAACCCAAATACCACCCCATCACCCCCCAGGGGACCGTTCCATCTAACCCCGGGGAGGGGGGAAACAAAAAGAAACAAAAGAAAAAAAACCAGACCAACACACAGTTGTTTGGGTCCCCGTCTCTTTTTTTTTTTTTTTTTTTTGTGTAACAAAGGCCGCAGGATCACACCCCCAGACAAACAGTGGACAACAAAAAAAACAAAAGCCCACACAAAAACCCACTCAAAAAACACCCACACAAAATGAACCAACACAAAACAAATCAGTGAGTTATACCGTCAAGCTCAACCACATGGAACACACCTGTTCCTACTCAAGAGCTTGACGGTACCGTGATTCAGTCACCACAAGGGGGAACCAGAGTGCTAAAAAATGAAAAACCCCCTTTGGTGACAAAAACAAACGAGCTGCATCTTCGTGCGCAGCTGTGTGCAACACAACCAAAATGTGCTCAACTAAATAACGCCGGAGCTGAAACAACAGACGCAGTAGTTACCTTTTATCCGGGGAAACGGGGCTACGACTGTAGCACAGGAAGCCCAGCGACCCGTGCTAACAGAGCTCCGCCGTGCGCGTGAACCCATTACAAACGCACTCTTGCAGCTCCCGTTTAAACCTCTTATCCGGTCGGAGTGTGACGCGAAGCTGTCGCCAGTCACACTCCACCACGACCCACGGATAAGGCACAAACACAGGACACGGCTGCAAGAGAGCACAAATTAGTATCCAGTAATGGGTTCTCAAACACGCACCTTCCGGGCGGAGAGCCCCGCAACTGATCCGGATAACCACTGAACGTCTGCTGCCGCCTTCCCGGCGCGTTACCGTCTCTGCTACCGCTGGGTCCGTGATGTTTGGCCAGAGACTACTGTTATGTGTCGGACGCAGCTCGGAGAACCGACCAGCGTTTGAAGGACCCAGTATGAAATAAGCAGAGCACGGTACAAAGGCTAACTGAATTTAATACATAACAGTGATAATAATAACAGAAAAGGTGCGGTCTGGCGTGGTGCGCTCCCAGCAGCGCTAATGGTCCGGAGCCAGAAGCTGTTTCGGACCCAAGGACCCCGCCGACACCCCCCAGGTGGCCGCAACAACCGAGTCTGTGAAAGAAGGAACCATTATGTGAGTCCACACTCTACACACAGAACACTTAAAGGTGTACAAACAGCAAACACTTCCTGGCTTGATTACTGATCAGCTTCCAACCTGCAGGCATGGAACATCCCGTTCACAAAACTCCACCGCAGTGGAAGCTGATACATGACTAACATACAGCTCAATACAATAAGGTGTGAGGGACACCACATTTACTGACTGTATAACTGTTAGTCACAAAATCCAGCGTACCTCAGGAAGTGTGCTGACGAGCGTGAGACCTCACCCCCTCCTCTTTCACAGACTGTGCATCAAACCTGGACATTCTCAGCGTCCGCTGCTGATGAGATGGCTCCCAAGACGACGATCTCACCCGTCTGGTCACAAGGTCGAGTCTCTGGCCAATGCACACTGTGCACTTCAGTCTTAAATGCCAACATACTCCAATCCCTCCAGATGCACCTCAGCTGTGAGTCCTGACGAGTCGCAGGTGATCAGGGTGAAGTCCTAACAGCCTCAGCAACACAGCCACTCAGTCCCAAATGCATGCCACCTGGGAGGAAACACAAAAGGCAAACAAACCAGCAGCCAGGCCCCCCCAGCCATACAACAATACCAACAAAACTGTTTAAGGACCTGTGGCCCACTCTTGGGCTGACTGTGCTAGAAATTATTAATCTTTCGTTAACTTCTGGATCTGTTCCTAAATGTTTCAAATCTGCAGTGATTAAACCTTTACTTAAGAAACCTAATCTTGACCCTAGTGTATTGACAAACTATCGGCCGATATCAAATCTATCATTTTTCTCTAAAATTCTGGAAAAAGTGGTGTCATGGCAGCTTGTAGACTATCTTATTGAGAATAATGTCTTTGAGCCACTGCAGTCTGCTTTTAGAAAATATCATTCCACAGAGACAGCTCTCACTAAAGTGGTGAATGATCTTCTGCTTACAATGGATTCGGACACCACTACGGTTCTGTTGCTGTTAGATCTCAGTGCTGCATTTGATACAGTGGATCATCATATTCTACTTGATAGGCTGGAAAATCATTTTTGGATTACTGGGAGTGCCCTTGCATGGCTGACGTCATACTTGACCAGTCGTTCTAACTGTGTTTTGTACAGTAACACTACCTCTAACCTTAGTGACATGAAATTTTGGGTTCCACAGGGGTCTGTCTTAGGCCCCCTGCTTTTCACCCTTTATATAGCACCCCTTGGGCACATATTGCAGCGTTTTGGGATTACCTTTCACTGCTATGCAGATGATACTTAGTTATACATGCCGATAACTGCTGGTAATCTCGTTCACATAAAATAAGATTGCCTTGCAGGAGTGAGACGTTTGATGTCTAGAAACATCCTACTTTTAATCTACGATAAGACTGAAATGATGGTTCTTGGTCCAGTGAGACATCGGCATCAATTTGACCAGTTAACACTCAGCCTCGGCTTGTGTGTCATACATCACACTGACAAAGTATGGAACCTTGGGGTAATTTTTGATCCTTCGTTGACCTTTGGCCTCCACATTAGAAATATTACTAGGACTGCTTTCTTCCACCTGCAAAATATAGCGAAGATGCATCCCATCCTGTCTATGGCTGATGCTGAGACCCTGATCCATGCATTTATCTCTTCTAGATTGGACTACTGCAATGTTCTATTTTCTGGTTTACCGCAGTCTAGCATTAGGGGTCTCCAATTGGTTCAAAATGCTGCAGCCAGACTTTTGACACGAAGCAGAAAGTTCAACCACATTACACCCATTTTGATATCCCTTCACTGGCTTCCTGTCCCAGTGAGATCAGATTTTAAGGTTCTGCTACTAACCTATAAAATTATTCATGGACTGGCACCTCCCTACCTAGCTGACCTAATTAAACCTTACGTACCGGCCCGGGCTTTACATTCTCAGGGTGCAGGACTACTTTGTGTCCCTAAGGTGAATAAGAAGTCTGCGGGTCACAGAGCTTTCTCTTATCATGCCCCTGTTCTGTGGAATGATCTCCCTGCTTCAATAAAACAGTCAGATTCTGTGGAGACTTTCAAGTCCAGACTTAAGACGCACTTATTTACCCTTTCATATGGCTAGCATACTGGTACAGTTTTGTTTTATGCTTTTTACTCTTTTAATTCATTTATTAGTAATTGGAGCGGGCTGCGGCCTCAACTGTTCCCACACAATGTTGCATCCTTGTGCAGTGACTGCACCCACATTCCCACACATTTCACCCTCTGTCCCCAATGTCAGGGACCTGACACTATAAATAGCTCTGTCAGCATGGTTCCATACCACAACTGATCAAGATGGCAAACTGATTCTCTGATCAGGCAGCCTTACAGTTGATATTGGAAGAGACAGAGGGTTTTGATGGTGATGCAAAGGAAGAAGTTTCGGATTGTGAGGATCACATTTCTGAAAATTCAGTGACTGACACTGAGTTTTTAGAGGATGAGCATCAGCCAGTTCTGAAGCGTGAAAGAGCCTCAGGACCAACCCTTCACCAGCCAGGACTAGTCTGTGAAGTGTGTAGACCAAAGATGGACAGAAAAACACAATATACGAGGTCTGTTAGAAAAGTATCCGACCTTTTAATTTTTTTCAAAAACCATATGGATTTGAATCACGTGTGATTGCATCAGACAAGCTTGAACCTTCATGCGCATGTGTGAGTTTTTTCACGCCTGTCGGTTGCATCATTTGCCTGTGAGCAGGCTTTGTGTGAGCACTGGTCCACCCTCTCATCGTTTTTTTATTGCGAATAAATGTCTGAACGATTTGGAGCTTTGCTGCATCAATTTTTTTCCAAAAACTGTGAGAGACTTCCAGGTGGACACCGTTCGGAAAATTAATATGGCTTTCAGGGATGATTTTATGGGGATTATACAGATTAAGGAGTGTTACTACCGCTTTAAGGACAGCCCACAACTGCTGAGAGCGTGGCGCGCTCCCAGGCCGATCGACATGCTCAGACCCTGCTGAAACAACCAGATCATTTCCAACGTGAAGGCTTTGTTGATCCGGGACCTCGTCTGACTTTGTGCATGAGCTGGACATGCCCCAACATGTCCTGGAAGGCTTCATCACGGCGTTGCTTTGCGCCATGCGGCTCCACCGCCATGACAAAAACTCCTGTAACAGGGGAATGTGCCGTTCATTTCTAAACTGGACGCTGTCTTGATCCGGTATGTCGTCTGACTAGCACAGGAATTGTGAAAAGACTTGGACATCAGCACTTTTTCAGCACATTAAGACAGACGTGCTGAGGAGCCGCATGGCGCAAAGCAACGCCGTGATGAAGCCTTCCAGGACATGTTGGGCATGTCCAGCTCATGCACAATCACAATCGGATAATCACACAACTGAAAAGCAACCGGAATCCATCTGAAAGCCATCTCAAAGCTGTCCTGTGAGACCAACACCGAGGTTGTTTTGTCCCGCATAATGAACGGCTCCGTGGCGCGTCCCTCCGCATTTCTTTCCATGAAAAAAACTCCTGTAATAGTGGAATGGTTCGAAAAAGTGCTGATGTCCACGACTTCTGCCTTTTTGTGAAAGTCAGACGAGGTCCCGGATCAACAAAGCCTTCACGTTGGAAATGATCTGGTTGTTTCAGCGGGGTCTGAGCATGTCGATCGGTGCTGGGAGCGCGCCGCGCTCTCAGCAGTTGTGGGCTGTCCTTAAAGCAGCAGTAACACTCCTTAATCTGTATAATCCCCATAAAATCGTCCCTGAAAGCCATATTAATTTTCCGAACGGTGTCCACCTGGAGGTCTCTCACAGTTTCTGGAAAAAAATTGATGCAGCAAAGCTCCAAATCGTTCAGACATTTATTCGCAATAAAAAAACGACGAGGGGGTGGACCAGTGCTCACACAAAGCGTGCTCACAGGCGAATGACGTAACCGACAGGCATGAAAAAACTCATGCATGCGCACGAAGGTTCAAGCTTGTCTGATGCAATCACACGTGATTCAAATCCATATGGTTTTTGAAAAAAATAAAAAGGTCGGATACTTTTCTAACAGAACTCGTATATGCATCCAGTGCAAGAAGTAAATATGCAATACACCAGTGGTGGGCACAGATAACCAAAAAATTAACTTCGATAACAGATAATCAGATGACTGAAAAGTTATCTTCGATAAAGATAAAACAATAAACCTGTTATGTGTCGACGCGGGTTGAGGAGCGGACCTGCGTCAGACGGAACCCAGCGCTAAAAATAACCAGAAAGCGGTTCCAATAACAAAAACAATGTATTTCACCCACTGGTGCATAATAAAGTGTAAGAACTGAAATAGCGTCCTTCTGGTGGAGTGAAGGCTGGCACGCTCTCCAGCGCCAAAAGGATCGAAGCCCGGTGCTCCTGGACCCACTACCACCGCCAAACACCCCCCAGGTGGACACGACAAACTGACTCTCTGCGAAGCATAGAAGAGGTGAGGTAAGTCAGCAGTTACAACTAATATCCTTCAAAAGACACACATTATCAGCAACACATGCAGGTCTGAATTTTAAGCTTTATGCAAATGAGCAGCTTCTCACAACAGGTGGAGGACCACTTGTCCGCATGCCACAGCAGTGAGAAGCAAGCTGCACAATCCTCATCACAATTCAAGTATACTGCGTAACAAAATACCAAGTTACTATCAACAATTAGTCAAACACTTAATCACCTTTGATGTGTGCTGACAGCATGTGTCCCTCACCCTTCCTTGCTTCACAGGCTCGATGTGTCAAACCCAGGCGCGGTCCTCAGCGTCTCACAAACGAACATCACAAGGTCGAGTTCCCGGCAGTTCTGCTTGAATCACACATGACTTAAATGCAGAACGCCATCCAATTATCTGCTTCAGCTGAAAGTCTTTAAGGTTGCATGTGAGCACCATTCGCAGGTGCTGCACATGATGTTGATGAGGGTGAAGGATTCTTCAGCCAGCACCTTCTCCACAGACAAATCAGTTCTCATGCCACCTGGAGAGCAAAGAAAAGAAAAGAACACCAAAATATCCAGCCACACCCCCCCAACACACAACAAAACCACCCAAAAATGTATCAGAAGTTACAGATAACCGATAACTTCCAATATTGTTGCAACTACTAACAAGCTGATTTTGAGCTTTAACATCGCGAGAGCTTTTGGAAGCATCAAAAGCGACAACAGATCCAAACGAGTCATTACTTTTGTCTTTCAGCATCCTGCCCCCTGCTGGAAGTTCCAGTTTACTACAT
Source organism: Thalassophryne amazonica (assembly GCF_902500255.1). NCBI lineage: Eukaryota > Metazoa > Chordata > Actinopteri > Batrachoidiformes > Batrachoididae > Thalassophryne > Thalassophryne amazonica. The sequence continues at coordinate 69,335,787 of NC_047116.1, forward strand.
TGCTTTTAGCACAGACACAACTGAGAAAAGCCAGAAAGCTCAACTCTACCCAATCACAGTCCTGCCATCAGACTGAGGTCTTGGAAAATAAAGCGCTGCTGAGTTATGGTTTGGTGTAAAAATAAAATGAATACTGATAGAATAACTCCATTAATGTCAATTCTGTCATTTGTGCAAAGTTAAGATATAACATATATCTTTTAATGTTGAATAATGCACTAATTCTGAAGTTTTGTAACAAACACAGACAGACAGGCATTCTGGGTAAAATGTGCCTCTGCTACACTGATTGGTTGATTAATTCTATGTAAACCAACAGGTTAATGTGAGGTGTGTCATGTGTTGGTGTTTACAGATAAATGTGCTTTTGTAAAATATTCCATTTTTTATTTGTTTAAAAAAAAAAAAGGCATTTAAAAAAAAAAAGCCAAGTTGTAATTAGACAGCTGTCTGATATAACCGGTGTCAAAATAAATAGAACACTGCCAATTGCTGCAAGTTTTGGCCCTTTTTCAGCTGATTTTTCATTCTTGTGAGAATTTTTTGGATCGCACCAAGTTTCAGGTTAATCGCACGTCCTGCATTGTTTAGTATTGTTGGGAAAGTGTAAGTACACGGACCCACAACAGGGGGCGCAAATGAACGGACAATGGAATAGGTCAAATAACAACACTTTACTGTTGCGAACGTGCACAACAAATACAACAGATTACAACAATGGACAAAATTCAATTCACAAAGGTGTCATGTGGGCAGGCTCGAAGATAGGAGACGCCTCTCCGAAGTAGAACCGGAACCACACGGTTTCCGCCGCCACAGGACCCCGGGAATACTGGAGCCGCCAAGTCCCGAACTCCCAGGTGGCCACTGCCTCCGCGTGTCGGACCTGGTACTGCTGGCGAGGAACAAAGTACAGTTAAATGAGGGCGCGTTTGCACCCAGCAATCCGCACGGCAGGAAAACTACCTCCACCTCTCGTTGGAAAAGGAGTCTGTTATATAACGCACAAAGTCACAAAAGATTACTGTCACACAGTGAGCTGAGAATATTACCTTCCAGGTAGAACGATATCTCGGCAAAGAGGTGGAGACGTCGTCCTGCTGATATACTCCTGCCGATCAGATGATTGGTAACAGCTGTTGCAGGTGATGCGTGACAGCTGTCACCCTGGCTGCTCCTGTGAGGCGGCTGCGCCCTCTGGTGCCTGGAGCCCGCACTCCAGACAGGGCGCCCTCTGGTGGTGGGCCAGCAGTACCTCCTCTTCTGGCGGCCCACACAACAAGTATACATTTAGTAACAAGCTGTGTTTAACATCTCACGACCACCTCCCGATCGGCAATCGTATGATCAGATGAAAATCTGATATTCTTGTTGATATTCTTGTGCCTGTGCAAACACCGCAGACCTGTCTTGTAATGTTTTTTTTTTTTGTTTTTTTTAACTTTGATGTCTCCCATCAAGAGTTTTTGTAAATTAAGTTTGAAAAAAAAAGCTTTTGTTTACATTTTGTTTCTGGAAACACGAGTCCGATGTGTGGTTTTTGAACATACAATGTGTGTGAGAACATAAATCGGGCTCTCTGAACTTTTACACTGTGCGGTTCTGTGGTACACTGTCTGCCCAGCTTCAGTCTGAGCACTGCCATGAACACTCTGGCCAGTAGATGGCAGTAGAGACCTTGAAAACTTGCCAAAACAAAATTCCAGATAATCTGTGTTGCTACTTGCTACGTTTAAGATGCATGGAATTTAATAAAAGCAAACACAAAAACAACATCTATAAACCCAGAGAATATATTCACAAGAGTTTTAGGCACTAGAGTTTAATGCTGTTGTCCTGATCATAGTGTCTCAAATGCATTCTCCTGTCGTGAATGTACTGAGATTACCGTAATGAGATCACCCTATCCTACCCATAATGCACTGCTGGGCACAGCATGCCCACACTAAAACCTTAAAAATTAGTGCATTACTTTAAAACTAAAACATGTATCTGATATTTTCACTTTATAAATAATAAAGTGATAGTGGTTTTCAAAGTTATCTGAAAAGATAATCCGCTAATGAAAACTTTATCTTCGGTAATTATCGGATGATCAGAAGTGTGCCCACCACTGCAATACACACAGTGAAATTCTGCCCCATGAGTGGCAAAGTCTGGTATGAAAATGAGCGACTTCAGTGGAGCTAATGTGTTGTTCAGACAGGTGTTATGTGTAAACTGACCTGAGTAGGTTAAATTTCAAATGAAATTCAAATAAATAACACCCTTAGTTTTGATATAACTTGCTTCATTCTTACATTTGTTAATTATTTTCCAGTTATGCCTGCTTTATGATGCATTTCCTCATTTCTATACATTTTAATTAAAGATATGAGCAAAACAGTTGCATTTCTATTCATAAATGTGATTTAGCAAAGGTAAAAGGAAAAAAACATATGTGATGTTTATATTACTTGCAATTGGGATAAAGTAAACATCTTCTGAGTATTTTAACCCAAAAAAAATGTGATTATGTTGACTTAAAAGTCCCAAAATGCAATGGGTCCACCAGACCCAGCAGGACTCCCTGTGTAATAAAACAAAAACAAAGACCCTATGAGGGTTAACATGCTGTACTGTTTAACAGGTGAAAATGTACCAGTAGTTTAGCAGATTCATTAAAATCTCTTTAAATGTGTTACTTTTTCTGTTATTCTTTTACACTTTGACTGAATGCAAAAATAGAGATAGAGATTGGTCTGTTTTAATAGGTGTGTACCAATTAACCAATAGGAATTGAAAATCAATTTTAAACTAATAGGGATGACTTCATCAATACATGGTCTACTGAACCGGTCGACTGATCAATTTTAACATTAGAAATAGGTTGAATTAATCTTGTTTCACTATGCTAACAACAGCTTCTTCATCTGGGATTCTATGTTGCACTTTCTGCTACTGTTTTTGGTGCTACCTCCAGTGGTGAACAAACAAAATGCAGATGCAGAGTCATTGTGTTACAGCATAGTAGTAAAAACCTGAAGAAGGTCCCTGGTTCTTCATGAAATTTGACTTTGAAGACAAGGAATTATACTCTTGGTTTATTCTATTTTATGAGAGAAAATGAATCACATCGAATGGAACAATTCCATAATAAAATGTATCATTACTGAATCATGTTGTAGCCCATGTCTTTGGATACCTGTCCTATTATTTTAGGAGATGCATGCTCCTAGTGCTTATAATAGATAAAAAAAAAAAAAAAAAAAAAATCATATTTCTGGCATTTTTCAATGATACCTTTTGTGAGTGTCAAAACATTTTGGATGTCGTTCCACCCTGAAAGGTTTAAAACAGGCCTGGGCCACTATCCACAAAGCAGCCTAAGGCTAAAAGTAGCTCCCAGTGATGTTATTCTAAGAAAAATCTTAGACATTTCTTAGAACTTTCCCTTCGTAAGATGAAAGTTGGCCACAAAGCACCTTAGACCTTAAGAGAGCTACTAAGGTGCCAAACTGGTGGTAAGACTAGGGAGGATAACTTTTAGCAAGGCTAAGTGTCTTAAGCAGACAAGATGGTGGAATAGACAGAGTGGAAGAAGAAACTCTGTATGTTGAATGGCAGTGATTCATTAACACACTACCAGCTTGATGGTGCAGGGATAATGGTTGTGTTTGAACTCATAAGGAATGAGCTTACTTTTCCCACCCAGCGTAGTAACATAATGATGCTTGAGATAAAGGTCGTCACAACATTGCAATACCTGGCTATGGGAAAATGTAAATAGCATATAAATACATGTAATTATATATATACATTGTATATATTTGTGTCTTATATTTGTACATATATATACTTATATTGTACTTATATATAATTGTACTTATATTGCACTATCCTATATAATGTTATACCTAGCTATATATATTAGCTATTCTATTCTATGCTCTGTAAAATTCATACAGTTATTAATGTTAAAGTAAGCGATGTCAGCAGTTATAGCCTAATCTCACCTATTTCAGAAGAACTTCACTTGTGTACTGCAATCTCCACTTCTCACACTCGCCACTTGTGCGCAGTTACCATCATGGAGAGTAAACATATTAATAAGTTAATATAACTAGCGTGTTGCCCATAGGGATCCACGGGCTCAAGATTGGGTAGTGTTTATAAAATAGGTAACTGATTATTCGGTGGGACCAGGGCCTAAGCTGTACTTGGTGTGAAGTTGAGTCATCCCTGGCAGCACGGTGACAATCAGTGTATGTGAATGGGTGAGTGTGAGGCATCATTGTAAATTGTGTTGGCCATCTGCATCAGATGGAAAAGTGCTATAGAACTGTAGTCCATTTGCTGCTGCGATGTAACTTGACTGTGGACTAGAGGCTGACATTTTTGACTCCCATCCCATGGGATTTCCATACTGGATCGGTTGAGGCCCGGGTTAACAACGTCTGCCACCGGTGCTGTTGCCCAACAGGGTACCAGTGGAAATTGGGCTACTGCTAGGTGAAGATGACGAAGAAGAGGAGGAGAACGTTTCCACAAACAGCAGGAGAAGAAGAAAACTAGAAGGGTGGAAATGATAGTGGGGACTTTGAGATACGCAGTCAGAATGACAGACTCATTCTAGGTGGAGGTGGGATTACACCAAGGATCAGCTCTGAGTCCTTTCTTGTTTGCAGTGGTGATGGACAGGTTGACAGATGAGCTCAGACAGGAGTCCCCATGGACTATGATGTTTGCTGATGACATTGTGATCTGTAGTGAGAGTAGAGAGCAAGCTGAGTCTAGTCTGGAGTGGTGGAGATATGCTTTGGAGAGAAGGGGAATGAAAGAATGAAAGGAGCAAGACTGAGTACATGTGTGTGAATGGGAGGGAGCCCAGTGGAATAGTGCAGTTACAAGGAGTAGAAGTGGTGAAAGTAGATGAGTTTAAATATTTGGGGTCAACTGTTCAAAGTAATGGAGAGTGTGCTAGAGAGGTGAAGAAGAGAGTGCAGGCAGGGTGGAGTGGATGGAGAAAGGTGGCAGGAGTGATTTGTGACTAAAGAATATCAGCAAGAGTGAAGGGGAAGTTTACAAGACAGTAGTGAGACCAGCTATGTTGTATGGCTTATAGACGGTGGCACTAACAAAAAGACAGAAGGCAGAACTGGAGGTGGCAGAGCTGAAGATGTTGAGATTTTCTTTGGGAGTGATGAGAATGGACAAGATTAGGAATGAACATATCAGAGGGACAGCTCAGGTGGGACGGTTTGGAGACAGTCAGAGAGGTGAGATTGAGATGGTTTGGACATGTGCAGAAGAGGGACCCAGGGTATATAGGGAGAAGGATGCTGAGGATGGAGCCACCAGGCAGGAGGACAAGAGGGAGGCCAAAGAGGAGGTTTATGGATGTGCTGAGGGAGGACATGCAGGTGGTTGGTGTGACAGAGGAAGATACAGAGGACAGGGTGACATGGAAACGATTGATCTGCTGTGGCGACCCCTTGCCGAAAGACAAAGAAGAACAAGATAGGAATGAACAGAATAAAAATCACACAGATGAGTTTAAAAAAACCTGATGTGGAGAAACTCTGCAGTGATGTTCAGAAGCAGAAATTACATAAAGCAGGTGAGAACTCTAAACTTTAAAAGGGTGTTATTTTCCAAAGATATTTATTTTAGATGACTTAATGCAGTTGTTTTATGTTCAAGCACAAAATGCGACTGAGGAGAAAAAAAGAGGAAATGAACTCTAGTCAGAATAAAAATACAAGCTGCTGAGTTTTTGTTATTTTTCAAAGTTATTAGGCTCCAGCTCTGGGTTTTATTTCAAAGTAAGTTACCGCTTATTATTTTCAAAAATCATGAGAGTCAAATCTGCATTGTTCAGTTTTTCCTGCACATTTGTGTATTTTTCCTTCTTTGTAAGAGTTTGGTGTTTTAATTTGTTCTACAAGGTTTGAAAAAACAATAAAATGTGTTCTTTAATTTCAGAAATGGAACAGAAACAACTAGAAATCAGAAAAAGTTGGGACTGTATGTAAAATGAAGATAAAAATAAAAATCTTGCACTCGTCCCAGTTTCTCCACTCACACCCACAGAAGCCAAAAATTCTTCCAGAGTTGTGTCTTGGTGGCTTCCCTCACTTGTCTTCTTCCAGCATGGACATTTAGTTTGTGAGAACTGTCTACCTGACAGATTTACCATAAAGTAACACACTGTTTGTATTTCTGAATTATTGATATAAATGAAATCTAAGAAATATTCAGTGACTTGGAAATGTTCATGTATTGATCCTCTGACATTTCTCAAGAAAACTGGCTGTAAAAATGATTAATTAATTCTTACATTTAGAATAAATGATGCAGGCTTTAAATGTAGGAATGGATATATATTAACAAAAAATAGATAAAAATAAAGCTGACCACACAAAACATGAAATATCTTGGTTTCATACAGTCAGCAGTTACAGAAATAGAAGTCAAAGTAAAAGGATCATTACATGTCCACCACCACCACATACTGAAAAACTGTAAGATCACAGGCTATGCATTATTTATGTTTTGTCTTGTAGTGAAGGGTTTTTCTTGTTTGTTTGTTTGTTTCTTTGTTTTTTTTTTTTGTTGTTTTTTTTGTTTGGATTAAGGCAATAAGTGCCTCCCTGTATGTATGAAGTGTTCCTGTTGTCATTGACGCCTTTATGGTGTCAAATCTCACACGTAATCACGTTTTTGCTGGGGAGGCTGAGATTTCGTTGTCAGTGTAAACAAGTGTTTGCGGCAATTTGTTTGCACCACTGCGTCGTTATGGAGGTGAGTTCAACCAAAATATGTATTTAGGTGTTTAACTAAGATAATTGTCCATCTTTAATGTGAGTTTTATTAAAAAAAAAAAAAATGTTGCTGTTAGGGTTGTGTGTCAGGAACTGGTTCTTTTCGGATATCCTTAAGAAATGATTCAATCCATCGACATCAGTAGCCTTTTTGCTTAACGACTGCCTTATCAGTCCTTCAGAGTGGCCATTGTTTTTGGGGGTGTTTGTCATGAAAATGATCATTTCTCTATATTGATTACAGACCCTGCAGCGGGTCTGTTATCAAGCGTTTCTGCAGCGCAGCTTTGCTTTGAACCTTCTACCAATGAAGCAGTGCTTCGATTTAAGATCTGCTTCTTCATTGGTTCTTCATTTTATTTTGCTTTTTCTTAATTTTTCCCCACTAAAACCTGAAAGAGTATATGTCTGTGAGTAATATTTACCTTTTTGATGTTAACCCAACCTATTATGGTCTTCTGAAATAGTTGTATTTCATAATTTAAAAACGGGACCGATGCTAACGCGTTAGGATGTCTATGGCATTTTCAATGTTAAAATTAGCATTAAGTTGAGCCATTATCAAGCCTCCCTCCCCAGCGTGCAAAGGATTCTGGGATACTCTAAAACTGTCAATATCTTCTGAAATAAAACTGCAGAACACTAAAACCTAAAAACTTGAAGAAGGAAAAAATGGGAGTGGTCATTCTCAATGGGAGTGGGATGGGAGTGGTAGTCTTTTTACCAGGAGTGGGACGGGACTGGAATTTTTTTTTATTATTATTTTTATTTTTTTTTTACTCTGGCTAGGGATTGGGATGGGACAGGATTTTTTCTTTTTTTTTTACTCTGGCCTTTTTACTCCGCATTGGGATGGGACAGGAATTTTTCTGTACGAGTGGGACGGGACCGGAGTGAAAATCTATTCCCGTGTCACCCTCTACTATGGACTAGTGCAGGATTTGACTGATTGATTTCCAAATCAGCTTGAAATTGTGTGCAACAAAAGACAAGAGTGATGTCAAATTCCAATTTTTCCCTTGTTTGTTCAGTAATTAGATTTTGCTGGAGTGTACGAGTATGTTTTGTTGGTTGGTCCAGTGAGCTGACTAGCTGTTACTGAAATAGCCATGTTTAAATGTACAACTTGAAATATATTTATGTTTGTTGAAATAGTTTAGTATTTAATATTATTTATTCATCATTGTTGAAACTGAGCATCTCTTAAACATGAAGTCAGCTCCTTTTTCTGTAATTTGAAATCATTGACCTATGATATGGTCAGGAGTAATGACACTTTGCTTTTGGGTAAGTTATTTAGGTGACAATTGCTCAAAAACATCCACAGGCCACATCAGGTCAAACATGTGAGTGTAAACAGCATATAAAATGGACAAATAATAGCTACTCAATCTGTTTTGCTCTGTATAGGCTATTCATTCAGTCAGCTGGCATCATGAAGGGAAGCAGTTCATGTGTAGTCACTCAGATGGCAGCCTTACCCTGTGGAACCTCAGAAACACCACCAAGCCTTTCCAGGTCACCTTCCCTCACGGTGAGATGCACATCCACGGTAAATATAAAATAAAACAAAAAATAAACAACAATATATATATATATATATATATATATATATATATATATATATATATGGGTAAAGCATAGAACACATGAAACCAGAGAAATGCTGCAGGCTCATGTTTATTTTAGATCTGTATTGTAGAATTGTGAATGCTTGTGTTTTTGTACAACTAAAACAGTTTGTGTATGTATACAATATGAGGTGTATTCAAAAAGTATCCAACCTTTTGCCACAAAAAAATACAACCTGGGGGTCTGAAATCATAATCCTCTTTGAAGTAGTCTCCTTGGGACTGCACAGACTTCTCACAGCAGTTCTACCATTGTTGGAAGCATTTCTGGAAGGCCTCTTTTGGAATGGTGTCCAGCTGGACCATTGTGCTGAGTCTCTTTTCGTGTCTTTTCGATCTTGGGAAAAAGCCCAAAATGAGAGGGATCCATGTCAGAAGAGTAGGGAGCCTGACAAATCACAGGAGTGTTGTGCTTGGCCAGGAAAGCCTGAATCAGCTCAGCAGAATGGGTGGGTGCATTGTCATGATGGAACCCCCAGACGCAATTGTTTCCATTCCGCAGTTAGTGGCTTCAGCATGAATTTCGCTGACACTCTCTGTGTGCCCAAATCCTGCATCTAGTAAATGCAATGTAGTTAACCTGTGTTTGTCCCCACCTCTTCTGCAAGTTCTTAGATGATGATACGGCAGTCATTTATCACGCATTTTGTCAGTCACTTGGTCGTTATGGCTTGTGGATGGCCTACTGGAACCTGTGTCGCTCTCCTCGGATGTGCACCCATTTTTGAAGTGGTTATCCCACTCTTTTATTTGAGTTGTGCTCATGGTATCATTGTCAAAAGCCTGCTGAATCCTTCGAATGGTTTCTGCTTGGGCACAGTACCTCCAGAAAGTATTCACTGCGCTGCATTTTTTTCAACCTGGTCTCACGGCAAGCTGTGAATCAGCAGCACGAAATATACATTAATCTATTGGTTTGTGATATTGTGACGAAAACCGCCTCATTTTCATCACAGCAGCATGAATTCATTCTAATTCATTCCGTGATGGCTGCACGAAATTAAAAGTGAAGCGGGGGGAGGGGTCGGGGTGGTTATGGTTTGGGTTGAGGGAAGGAGTAGGGTTAGTAATAGTGAGTTAAAAAAAAGTCACGAAAATTTGACTCATTTAGTGACAGGAGCACGAAAAAAAAATGTGACACTGGCCTGCTTTTTCCTACATTTTTTTAATGTTACAGCCTCATTCTAAAATGGATGAAACTCATTTTTTCCCTCTACAAACAAAAACCCATAACATTTTTTTATTTTTGCAAATGTATTTAAATTTATGCAAATTTATTAAAAATAATTTTAAAAATCCTAAGAAATCACATATACATAAGTATTTCGCCATCGCCTTCGCCTTTGAGCTAAAAATTGAGTTCAGGTGCCTCCTATTTCCAATGATCATCCAAGTCAAAGGTATTGTTTGCAAACCACTGAGACATAATTGTCTCGAACCACAAATATGGTCAAGGGTACAGAAACGTTTCTGCTGCTTTGAGCACAGCGGTCCCCATCATCTGTAAATTGAAGAAGTTTGGATCCACTGCGATGCTTCCTAGAGCTGGCCGTCTGTCTAAACTGAGCGATCAGCAGAGAAGGGCCTTAGTCAGGGAGGTCACCAAGAACCTGATGGGAAATCTGTCAGAGCTCCAGCATTCCTCTGTACAAAGAGGATAACCTTCCAGCAGGACAACCATCTCTGCAGCAATCCACCAATCAGGCCTTTATGGTAGAGTGGCCAGACAGAAGCCACTCCTTAGTAAAAGGCACATGCTAGCCTGCCTGGAGTTTGCCAAAAGGCACCTGAAGGACTCTCAAACCATGAGAAACAAAATTCTGTGGTCTGATGAGACAAAGATTGAACTCTTTGGCGTGAATGAAAGGTGTCATTGTTGTGAAAGTGTAGTGACACGGACCCACAACAGGGGGCGCAAATGAACGGTCAATAGATGAGCCAAAAAGTAACAATTTAATGTTGTGAAATGTGCACAACAAATATACAGACAATCTCACAATATGATTACAGTCAAATTACAAAGGTGACGTGTGGGCAGGCTCGAGGATAGAAGACGTCTGTCCTGAGAAGGGCCGGAACCACACGATTTCCGCCACCACCGAACCTGGTGAATACTGGAGCCGCCAAGTCCCGAATTCCCAGGTGATCACCGTCTCCGACTGTCGGATCTGGTACTGCTGGCGAGAACAAAGACAGTCAAGTGTGGGTGTGTGTACACCCAGTAACAACAACGGTGGGAATGCCACCTCCACCTCTCACTCAATATGTGATGAGTACCACAGTGATTCCTCAGGGGAAAAGAGTGCCGTCCTGCACTCACTCAGCTTCCACAGATAGAGGAACCGGTACTCCTGCAAACACTCACAATATACAGATATATTGTAACACAAAACGGCTGAGGATATTACCTTCAATGAAGTACGATATCTCGGCGATGAGGTGGAGATGACGTCTGGGTTTTATGGAGTGAGGTGATGAAGAATGAGTGACAGCTGTCAGGAAGTAATGAGTAACAGCTGTCACTCCTGGCTGTGTCCGTGGCGGCAGCGCCCTCTCGTGCCTGAAGCCCGCACTTCAGGCAGGGCGCCCTCTGGTGGTGGGCCAGCAGTACCTCCTCTTCTGGCGGCCCACACAACATGTCATGTTTGGAAGAAATCAGGCACCATAACTACACTAAAGCATGTTGGTGGCAGCATCATGCTGTGGAGATGATTTTCAACAGCAGGAACTGGGGGACTAGTCAGGATTGAGGGAAAGGTAAATGCAGCAATGTACAGAGACATCCTGGATGAAAACCTGCTCCAGAGCGCTCTTGACCTCAGACTGGGGCGGCAGTTCATCTTTCAGCAGGACAATGACCCTAAGCACACAGCCAAGATATCAAAGGAGTGGCTTCAGGACAACTCTGTGAATGTCCGTGAGTGGTCCAACCAGAGCCCAGACCTGAATCCAATTGAACATCTCTGGAGAGACCTGAAAATGGCTGTGCACTGACGCTCCCCATCCAACCTGATGGAGCTTGAGAGGTGCTACAAAGAGGACGACAGGTGGACCAAGCTTGCGGCATCATATTCAAGAACACTTGAGGCTGTAATTTCTGCCAAAGGTGCATCAACAAAGTATAGAGCAAAGGGTGTGAGTACTTATGTATATGTGATTTCTTAGTTTTTTATTTTAAATAAATTTGCCAAAATAAAAAAAAAAAAAACACTGTGAAGCTCTGTGAATACTTTCTGGGTGCACAGTATTCCCAAGCTTTGGGCAAATTGTGATGCAAAACCTTAGCTCAATCAAATAAGAATCTGAGAATCCAACAGGTGCTCAGTACACATGTTCACTCTGAGGCTGACTGCTGGCGATTTATGCGCTCTGTGGGAGGGAAAAAAAATTCACGTATGTTCCAGAAGGTTCCCGTGGGATACTTTCTGAATGCATGTCGTGTGTGTGTGTGTGTGTGTGTGTGTGTGTGTGTGTGTGTGTGTGTGTACACACACACACACACACACACACACACAGTGGTGGGCACACTTCAGATAATCCAATAACAGATAATTATCGAAGATAATGTTTTCATTTCGTATCTTTTTAGATAACTTTAAAAACCATCATCAGACTAATTATCTTCCGATGAATTGCCGACCAATAACTTTTAGACCGATAATGTAGTAAACCAAACTGAACAATGAAAAACATTTTTAAAACTTAAAAGCAGTTGAGACCTACCTGTTAAAAGTTTCTTAATAGGTACCCTATTCTACCCTCTGCAAACAGAAAAGAGCTGTTTTCAGAAAAAAATTACTCTATCCTCTGTAGGCAAAGGAGACCTGGTGACCCCCCCCAAAAAAAAAAAAATCATTTCCTTTAACACCATACTGATATAACCGCAATATCATCCAAGTCATCCAGAGGCATACATTTTTAACTTATGGTTCAAATTTTAACCTACTCATTTTGGACAAGTTATTTAAAATTAGTCATGTCTGAAGTTTTATAAAGTGAAAATATCAGATATATGTTTTCGTTTTAAAATAATGTGCTAATTTTTAAGGTTTTGTGAGCACATGCTGTGCCCGGCAGCAATGCATTATGGGTAGCATAGGGTAATCTCAGACGTTCACGACAGGACAAATGCATTTCAGACACTCTGTTCAGGCTCCATGGACAACAGCATTAAACTCTAGTGCCTAAAACTCTCATGAATATATTCTCTGGGTTTATAGACGTTATTGTATTTGCGTTTAAATTCCACGCATCTTAAATGTAGCAGACGGATTATCTGGAATTTTGTTTGGCAAGTTTTCAAGGCCGCTACTGCCATCTACTGGCCAGTAGTGTTCATGGCAGTATTCGCCCCAAGTACTAAGCGTCTGGGCACCAGTAGATGGCAGTGTTCTATTTATTTTGACCCGGTTATATCAGATGGTGGTCAAATCAACTTTTTGGCTTTGCAAATGGCTTTTTTTTTTTTTACAAATTAAGTTTAAAAACAAAATAACAACAACAAAAAAACATTACAAGACAGCTCTGCGGTTGGATGCTTTGTACCTCTTCAGCAGCAGGAGGTGGTTGTGAGATGTTAAAGCTTGTTACTCCACTACACGATGCAGGACGCGCGATTAACCTGAAAAAAATTCTCGCATGAATGAAAAATCATCTGAAAAATGGCCAAAACACGCACAGTGTAAAGCCAACATTTATGTGTCAAGATAAGGCTTTTCAGAACTGACCGATTGTTAACCTTGTCCTTTGTTTTATCTATGTTTTTATTATTGCATTTTAACCTGTGAAGTGCTTTTGTGACTTATGTCTGTGAAAGGCACTATATAAATAAATTTACTTACTTACTTACTAATACTGAGTGCACGTTTTACAACATCATAAAACGTGCGCACATTATCAAACATTCTTTCCACATGCAAAACATTTTGCGATGACACTTCCTTGTAAAAATGCCTGTTTTTACAAATAAAAATGGAATATTTTACACAAGCACATTCATCTATCTTTAAAGCAACACATGACACACGTCACATTAACGTGTTGGTTTACATAATGAATGACTGAACCAATCAGTGTTTAGCAGAGGCACTTTTACCCAGAATGCTTTGCAGTCTGTGTTTGTTACAAAACCTCAGAATTAGTGCATTATTCAACATTAAAAGATATATGTTATATTTTAACTTTGTACAAATGACAGAATTGACATTAATGGAGTTATTCTATCAGTATTTTCACAAAACCATAAGTTAGTATGACTTTATTTTTCAAGACCTCCGCCTGACCGTAGCATTATGATTAGTAGAGAGCTCATTTTGTGTGTCCTCTCAGGATTCTTCTGTGCAGCTTCTTGCAGGGGGCAGCATGGTCAAACATGGAAATACGGGCTCATTCTTAGGGTCTTTTGATGCTTTCAAAAGCAATTGTGTTAAGTCAATTTCAAATTGCAAATGTACCACAGCCAATACTGGAATTTATCGGTTATTGATTATCTGTAACTTACGATACATTTTTGGGTGGCTTATTGGTTTATCTTTATCAAAGATAAAGTTTCAGTTATCTGATTATCTGTTATCTGTGCCCACCACTGTATATATATATATATATATATATATATATATATATATATATATATATATATATATATATATATATATATATATATATATATATATATATATATATATATATATGCTTTTACTATTTGTGATATTCAGTTGTATTTTATAAATTTGCATTAAGCAGGAAGAGGAAAAAAAAGTCACTCCATTTCACAGTGTGACACACAGACAGCTTTATTCAAGTTGGCATTGTTCATTTTGTGCATTGTGAGTTAAAGACCAGCTGAGACCTTTTTTTCCTCCAAAGAATAAGGCATAATCATTTCACACAATCAAGCAGGAGGAAAATAATAATTTTAAATGATTGTTTCTGATGATATTGTCAGATTCCCTGAAAAGAACTGGAAACACAGCGAGTATACGTAGCTCATACCCTGTGATTTTATCTGACGGATGTCTGTGCTTTATGCTGTAAATTATTTAACCCTCAGGGGTCCAGACACATGAAAAAAGGAATTGATTTGGACTTACCAATGAGTTCATGGACCCCTGAGAGTGAATAAAATATTTTATGAAGTCATCAAATGTTGAACTTGAAAACGGGTGTTACTTTCAGGTGATTGTATTTATTTTAGTAAAATATTATCATATTGTTTTATTTCATCTTTGACTATAATTAAGGTAAGATACAGAAGGATGCGAGAAAAGAATCATGTAAACCAATACTCAAAGTGGAGTACAAGACCTCACGGAACAGGTATATGCACACTGAAACAATGTTATATGTCATTTCTTGGCTTTCTGTGAAGTCATGCTTTATTTTAATTCCACTAAGTCATGAAACAAATATTATTACAGCCCAGTTTAGGAAATGATTTGGTTGCTATATAGTGTATGGCTGATACACTAGTTTGTATTCTTTTGTTGGAACTCTGTTGTAGATTTGAGATATTACAATAACATGGCACTGGTAGGTGACATGCAGACTTACTCAAAATATCTGTAAGAATATGAGGAATATATTGTCAGATGCAAACTGATATTGGCAAAAGGATTTGTTTTGCACTATGGTCTCAACCTAGCAAAGTGACAGGAGACATGGGTTTTGTGCTTATTTAGTGATCTAAATCAATCAATCAATCAATCAATTTTTTATATAGCGCCAAATCACAACAAACAGTTGCCCCAAGGCGCTTTATATTGTAATGCAAGGCCATACAATAATTATGTAAAACCCCAACGGTCAAAACGACCCCCTGTGAGCAAGCACTTGGCTACAGTGGGAAGGAAAAACTCCCTTTTAACAGGAAGAAACCTCCAGCAGAACCAGGCTCAGGGAGGGGCAGTCTTCTGCTGGGACTGGTTGGGGCTGAGGGGATCTAAAAGAGCACCAATTGGGCTTTGCAGTCTCATTTGAGGGCGGGCACTACGAAGTTAAAATATGACTCATATGACGCAATAATTCTACATCTGAGGACAGCCCTCATCTGTCCCCATCAGAAACATGGCACTTTCTCTAAACGTTTGGGCAAATAACACGGCAAGCAAAGTGAAAATGCAAAGAAAACATGACGATGTGGTGGAAAGTGGACATGTGTTGCGGTTTGTTTATGACCCAGAGCTCAAACATGTCAAGGCGGTTGTGCAGGCGAGAGAACGCTCTTACTCTCTCAAAGTGTGTAGACTAACGCTTACTGACACGACCGCTCCCATTTGCCTTGTCTTCCCTTCTACACTGGGAACCAAAAACTGCACTTTTCACGACTGCTTCGGTGATTGCAGCCGAAAACAAAACAGTACACGATTTTTCCATGTGAAGTGATGCTGCGTTTGAGGTGCGCATCAGCAGGCTGTCCCTGGAAGTGGTCAAATCCTACGATATCATCCAGGGGTTCAAACAAGACTGCACTGCCCTATTAAAATAAATGTGTTTTGAACTCCCATTAACAAGGGTGGGTAAGGGTGAAAGTCAGAAAAACTGATGTCAAACATCACCCATTATCACTATTGTCAAATATAAATTCTTATCCTATATGCTACTGTAACTTCATTGCACATCACATTTTGTTCTGCTGAATTTATTTTTTTGTGTGAAAGATATGTACTTTAATCCTGAAAATACTGAAAATATCATGTTACAGCTATTGTCATTGCCTAATACATCTCAGCTTGTTTCTAGATTCTAAGATTTACTGTGCATTTGATTCATAGATTGAATGTTCATTCACTGATTATTGATTTTTTTGTGATTTGGCTAACCTGTTTGAACTGGAAGAATAGATATTAAATTTTGTACTTTGCTCTTCTGTCACAACAGCGAGCCTTTTGTCATTTTCTCTGGGGGGCTTTCATACGACAAGGCAGGACGGCGGCCGACATTAACCATCATGCACGGCAAAGCTATCACTGTGCTGGAAATGGACTATCCCATTGTGGAGTTCATGGTTTTGTGCGAGACTCCATACATCAATGGTGAGTTCACATAATGGTGATGAGAAAATCAGCATTACAGTGTGTTTTTGTGTTCAGTTCTGTGTGGTGATGGTGGTTTTATAAATTGTATTAGAGCACAAGTATTAGTAGTATTAGAGCATACTACGTATTTAGAATTCTTAGAAGCAGTGTATGCTAAATGTCTGCAAAATTTTGTCTCCATTGTTTCATTCTTCCTCAAATTTTAACAGTATTTAGAGACCAAAGAAAAACTTTTCAGAACCCACAAACAATTGATGCAAAAGGTTTTGTTTTTGTTCTTTTTCTCATATAGTTCAACTAAGTTATAACATGAATAAGTCCCTTCGGCTGCTCCCTTGTTTTCACTCAGGGTCGTCACAGCAGATCCAAGGTGGATCTGCATGTTGATTTTGGCACACGTTTTACGCCAAATGCCTTTTCCTGACACAACTCCACATTCCATGGAGAAATGTGGAAGGGGTGGGATTTGAACCCGGAGCCTTCTGTGCTGAAACTAAGTGCACTAACTACTTGGCCACCACTCCTGCTGAGTTATAACATCGCTGGTCAAAAATTACATTGATTGTATAAGTCTGGTGTTATACAACATCAAAAGCCTTTGACGTTTCTATTTGATTGTTTTGCCTCATTCATCTTTAAATAAATGGTGCTATGTGCTTTAGCTACATAAAAATATAAGAATCCTCGTGATCATTTCAGCATCTAGGTTTTTTGGTAAAAGTAAGTGGAGCTCTTATTAAGTTGCCCATCCAAGAGGCATCTTCAGTCTGAAACAGACAGATCTTGATGCACTACTTATTCAGAGTCAGGGAGATCTATCTTGATGGTAGGCACAGGTGGTTTTAGGCATGTTCAAGTTCTTATTGTTATCTAGAGGGAGCATAAGTGAGCACAATGGTGGGTGCTGGTTACAAAGGGGCTGGATTTATCATCTTCATCATGGGAGTGTTGTGGGCCTAAGGGCGCAGACACCCCAGTTGTTTCATCCACCCTGTCACAGGTTCAAGACAAAATGTTGCAGGTGTGCGTGCCCCTCTCGATGATGTACTGCAGACTGAAAATCAATTCCAGAGTGTATCCTGAAGATGTTCCAGAAAATTGGTAACTCCTGCAAATCTAAAATGCCATGGCTGATTTTAATGAAGCGTGCCACAGTGGTGCCACTGTGGACCACAGAGGTTAACGTGTCGGCATCTGTCACAATGATTTTGTAGGAAAATCAGTTTTAACATCACAGTTTTTCATTTCATTTTTGTTGGACCAAATCACAACAAAGTTGCCTCAAGGCTCTTCACACAAGTAAGGTCTAACCTTACCAACCCCTAGAGCAAGCACACAGTTGACAATGGTAAGGAAAAACTCCCTCTGATGATATGAGGAAGAAACCTCAAGCAGACCAGACTCAAAGGGGTGACCCTCTGCTTGGGCCATGCTACCAAAACTATTTATAAAAACAAATATAGAGGAAATTTTGGGAGTCCATGCTGGTGCACAGGATGGAGGCTTGCAGAAGAAGACAACACTCCCATCTCTGGATGGAGCAGCACCTCAGAGAGAAAAAACAGAATCAGGCATCAGAAAGACAACAAATACAATATAATAGCCCTAAGCTTCACTAAAAGAGCAAGACTTTAGATAAAGTTGAGGGCTCAGCCTGCTCTCTTTACTAATAAATGAATTTAAAAGGGTAAAAAGCATAGTAACATACTATGCCAGTATGCTCTCCATACGAAAGGGAAAATAAGTGCGTCTTGTGTCTGGACTTGAAACTCTCCACAGAATCTGACTGTTTTATTGATGCAGGGAGATCATTTCACAAAACAGGAGCACAATAAGAGAAAGCTCTCTAACCCACATACTTTTGGTTCATCCTATGGACACAAAGTAGTCCTGCACCCTCAGAACGCAGAACCCAGGCTGATACGTAGGGTTTAATTAGGTCAGCTAAGTAGGGATGGGCCAGTCCATGAACAGTTTTATAGGTTAGTAACAGAACCTTAAAATCTGATCTCAAAGGGACCGGAAGCCAGTGAAGAGATCCCAAAATGGGTGTAATGAGGTCAAACTTTCTGCTTCCTTTCAAAATTCTGGCAGCAGCATTTTGAACCATTTGGAGACCCCTAATGTTGGACTGCGGTAAACCAGAAACACTTTTCTTGAAGGTATTGTCATAATAGTGATATAACACTATCATAACTGTTACATGACACAGTCATGAATGTGCCATAAACATTATGTCAATGTCATAAATGTTCATGACTGCTGTCATTAAGTCTCATTTGGTTTTTGTCATGACAAGTTGCCATTTTTTGGGTTGTCTTTATTATGAGAAGACATTAATCAAAGTGACATAACCAGTAGTTGTTTTTGGAGGAATGTACTTATTATGACAAACTTGACATTAGTGACATTATCAGAAAATGATGTCTGCGGAGATGGGGGCAGTTTGACCTGCCATGACCTGATATCATCAGTAGCATGGACTGATAGTTCCCTAGTTACCTCATCGGCTGCAGAGGCGGCCTGCACCTTGGCGGTGCCATCAGGGGCCTGAACTGTTGACTGCTCGACGATGTCTACTGGAGCTGAGCAGCCCATCTCCAAATACACCTGCCTGCAACTGGCCTCTCTCTCCAACCTGTAAGAAAAGGCACACAGATTAGATTGCCTCTCACCACCACCAACCTAACTGTGGATTAAAGAATCTGAGTGGCTGTGATGAGTGGTTGCAGGAAAGTGCTGCCAGAGTGGGTGTATGTGCAACTGTCAACGTCTTGGGCAGGGTGATGGGACGACTGATTACTCGTTCCTCCCATGTCTAACCTCTGATGGTTAATGTCATGTGACCAAATGTACTCCTCTGGGTTCCGCACCCAGTCTGCGAGCACACAGACAGCCCCACAACAATTACCTGTTTTGGAATCAATGCACAGGTTGTTAAGCATATTAACAATCAACTAATGCATTGCCCGTGGGGATCCATAGGCTCTAGATTGGGTAGTGTTCATGAAATAGGTAGCAGACATTTTTTTACTGGTGGTAATAAATTATTCAAAGTTTCTACAATGAGTTGGAATGGCATGTGAGTGTGAATGATTAAGAGCCTTAGATCTCAATAGGTTTTGCAAGAAGAACTCAACCCTTTTTTCTCCTGTTAATTACATATTTTTTAATGTTAATTTGCTGTCTTAATGTATTTAATAAGTGTTTAGGTTCTTGTTATCATATGTATACTATCATTATTATTATTATTATTGTTGTTGTTGTTGTTATTATTACTTATATTTTGTCATTTGATTTTTAAATAGACCACAATGCAAAATAAGTGTTTTCACTTTCTTGTGTCATCCATGTATTTTAATGTATTTACAATTACTAATTACTTACTAAATCACACATGCATGCATGTACAAAGTTTTAATATATAGATGATTTACCACCCCCTGCTGGAATGGCATGTGAGTCCAGAATATAATTATCAGTGTCCATTGTTCAGTGTTGTTAGCTAATATTCATAGTTTGTCCAAAAATATTAGTGCTATCAATGGTCCGTTTTGACGACATTCATCCTTGACCCAAAATACATAAGCATACCAAATGGAAAATGTCAGGACTCCCCAGTTTGTCCATGATCAAAGTTACACACGTGCACGCTTGCATGCACATAGTGCTTTTTGTATTTTCTGCATTCTGCTGGAAACAGTTGCATTTAATTTTACACACCCACAAACACAGATGGTCACGGAAGACATCAAACATGCTACAGTTCTCACTCATGGTAATGGCAACATGACACTTAACTAAACTGACTAAACCAGTTGAACTACAAAAGCACAATAAATCGGTAAGACTAGCAAAACTGTTAAACTAACAGTAACCACAGTAACAACATTTAAAACCCCAAAACCCTGAACTTCCAAAGTGTGTTGCAGCACAACTTCCATTGTTCACTGTTGTCAGCTAATATCACTAAAGCCCCTGTCACATTGGCATATTCGTAGAGCTGCTCATTACAGCATATCATCTATGCTGTAATGACCAGTTCTCCGCTCACTTCGCATGGAGTTTTTTTGCCAATGCACAGCAGTATGTTGAGGGCTATGCACGTAGGATGGAAGAAATTAAACATGTTTAATTTTCTTCGGCATACAGCACAGCATGTAGCCTTCACGCGAATACACACAGCTCCATGCTATTGTCCGCTATTGTGAGTCCGCCCATGCTGTAGCATGGTACTGTACACCATTTCACACCTCCTGCCGGTCTCCATTGTTCTTCTTGAGCTATAAATACTGCAAGATCGTTGCTTCACTTTATCATACTGGACTCATTATATGAGAACTGTTCACTGTGTCGCAAAGCTGACTATTGTCACTTCATAAAAGTGCTCTCTCGTGCCCTCTCTCTCTCTCTGAGAGAGAGAGAGAGACCGCACGTGCTATCAGACTCCTTAAAATAAAAGTGGTCTCTCTCTCTCTCTCTCTCTCTCTCTCTCTCTCTCTCTCTCAGAGGGAGCGCGCATTGCCGCTTGTCGGCAGGCTGACGCGGTCAAAGTTCAACCCAATCTTTTTTTTTTTTGAACAAAAGAAAAAACATAAGTTCAACCCAATCCAACTTTTAATGCTCTGCGCTGTGACGTAACTTCACACTGTCCAATAGGAACAATGCGTCGGGCCAAAACACGGAAGACTAGTGGCAGAAACCACTGATCTGTACAAAACAGAAACGTGTCACAGGACTGCTCATTTATACAGCAGTTTTCTGAAGAAAAATCCTTGGAAATGTTTTTTGTTGTTGTTTGTTACCTCAAAATTTCTGATTACTGGTTAAAAAAAGTTTAGAACACTTGTAATTAAAATAGCTAAATCAATAAATGGTTCTTTAGAAACCTTTCATCTGTAAATTAAAACCACCTGTTATTTCAGAGTAGATAATTTCTTGTTTAACATAAGGAACCTTGGACATTTATTTTTAGACAAATAAAATAACATGGAAATTTGTACATTTTTTACGTCTGGTAGATTATTACTTGATTGTTCAAGCTACCTCAAGGAGAAGTGCACTGTTTAAGTGATAAATAATAAAATAAGGTGATTAAAATGAAAATATTATATATTTAGCATTTGTTCATTATTCA
Organism: Thalassophryne amazonica; assembly: GCF_902500255.1. Taxonomy (NCBI): domain Eukaryota; kingdom Metazoa; phylum Chordata; class Actinopteri; order Batrachoidiformes; family Batrachoididae; genus Thalassophryne; species Thalassophryne amazonica. Next base: position 69,357,391 of record NC_047116.1, read on the forward strand.
TTCAGTTTTTTAAAGTATCGGATCAGGACCCGGTGTCAGCAGATACTCAAAATCAGATGACTCAGAATCGGATTGGGGCCAAAAAAAACCTGATCAGGACATCCCTACTTAGAACAACTAAAATCTATTAACTATGACCCATTGATTAACAGAATAAAATTAGATATTAGAAGATGGACTCTGATACCATATATGAGTATTGTGCAAAGAGTAGAAGTAATAAAAATCAATGTATTGCCGAGGATACTATACCTTTTTCAGAGTCTACCGGGGGAAGTAACAGAGACTGAATTTAGGGAATGGGATAAAATGATATCTAGATACATCTGGCAGGGGCAGAGACCGAGGGTCAGGTACAGAACACTGCAGTTACCTAAAAATAAAGGTGGGCATGCACTTCCTTGTTTGAAGAGCTATTATCAAGCAACACAAATAAAAATTCTATTGAATATTTACAATCCTTCCTACTCAGCGAGATGGAAAGAAATTGAAGCCAGTACAACAGATGGAGTTCCTATTCAAGCTTTAATCTGGGACATCAACTTGAGAAAATGTATTAAAGAAGCATGGCTAGATACATCACTGAAAATTTGGTTTGAATTGATTGGGGAAAATGACTTGAAAACACAAAGTAGATTATTAAGATGGATTGGATATGATTCTGAATTCATTCCAAATAGAATAGATAAAAGTTTTAAAAATTGGACACAGGTCCCACAAAATTTTGGGAGCTTTTTTAAAAAAGGATGTTAAATGTTTTCAAGAGATAAAAGTCCAATATAGTCTAACAAATCAGGACCAATACAGGTATTTGCAATTAAGGCACTACTTAGAACAAATAATAAGTGGAACCGTGGAGGGGAGGGGATTTGAATTCATTAAGATGTTTATTTTAGCATATGAATCAAAACTGGGGAAAAAGCTCATCTCAAAACTCTATAAGGGAGTGGAAGATTTAAAGGGAAATGAGACGGTGTATATTAAAAACAGGTGGGAGAGGGAAGTAAATATTATCACATCAGACAACGAATGGGAAGAAATAAATGAACAGCAATGGAGAACAACTTGTTCCTTAAGATGGAGAGAACATGGGTGGAAGAACATTATAAGATTCTTTAAGCTGGCAAACCACATACAGAGGCAGTATGTGATGATGCTCTCCATGGTAGAGTGGTAAAAAAGACGTGCAATCTCTGGTTTATGTTATTTTTCCTGAGGATTCTCAGGAAGTGGAGTGTTTGCTGTGCCTTCTTTACCAACTGTGATGTTCCTGTCCCAGATCAGTTTCTCCTCTATGTGAACTCCCAGGAAACAGAAGTCCCTGACATTTTCCACACAGGGGCTGCCCAATGATAAAGGGCTGAAAGTTTGTTTTGTTTCTCCTGACTTCTATGATTAGCTCCTTGGTTTTGGATGTATTCAGGAGCAGGTTATTTTCTCTGCACCACACCATCAGCTGTTCTACCTCTTCCCGGTAGGCTGACTCATCTCCTCCAGTGATACAGCCCACCACTGTGGTGTCACATCCGCATACTTAATGAAGGTGTTGCTGGTGTGGATAGGGGTGCAGTCAGAGGTGTAGAGGGTAAAGAGCTGTGGGCTCAGCACACAGCCTTGAGGGGAGACTGTGTGCTGTGTTAGGTGGCCATAACCTGGCGAACCCCGGTGCAGACACAAACAATACTGAACACAGTTTGAGGAGTTTATTGCAGCAGGTGTAAACACTGATGGTTGGGAATCACAGATGATTATGGAACCAAAGGTTGAAGGTCAGGGAAGCAGGTTTAGTGAGACATACTAGAATTTGATGAGGTGTGCGTTGGCCCAGGACAGTGTACTAGTATTGGAGGCAGAACAGCAGGGGAGGTCCAGTGGGTACAAAAGGCTAGGCGGGAGTCAGTAGTGGAAAAAAAACTGAAGGAAACAGGACTGGAATAGTCACAAGACTGATACCATCTTGAAGGAGCCAAAAGTACAGTTAGAACATAACTACTAATGGGTAGCAAAGGTTATGCTCTGGCAAGATGGTAATGGTGAAGCTGATTGTTGGTAGTGTGCTTCATCTTGGTGATGTGGCACACCTCGTGAGTCCACATCACAAAAAGCATAGAGAGAGAGAGAGAGAGAGAGAGAGAGAGCGAGAGAGAGAGAGAGAGAGAGAGAGAGAGAGAGCTGTTCTGAGATTTCACAAGAAAATGAAGTCTTTGAGGAGTCAGTAGTGTTAGATGACCTTCTTGGATTTCTTACATGTACATTTAACTTAAATGTATGTTTTGGGAAAACAAGCAAGTCTTCCTTATTTTTTATGTTTAAGATGATTAAAGCAGGTTCAACAATCTGACTATATACAAGCAACAAATTGCAGAGTTTTCAAAACTAATGAGTGTGATGAACAGTTAAAGGAGCTTTTAAGCATGATCCTTTTCAGTGTGGCTTTGTATCTTACAGAGATCCAGGACCCTTATGCTGTGGTGGTGCTTTTGGAGAAGGACTTAATCGTAGTGGATCTGACACAGAGCAAGTACGTGCTGCACACAACGCTCTGACTGCTGATAACAGAGATGACAGAGTCACATCATCTCATGGCACCTTTTGATATCAAAAACCCCTCATGAGAAAAATTCCCCCAGTTCAGCTTTATCCACACTTCTGGAAGAAAAGGGGGTTAAATGTTAAGTTTTGCAGAGAGAGAAAAAAGCTTCCTGCCAATGCTGTCAAATTACCACAAACTGCTATTACCTTTAAAAGGAATTAAGGTGAAGGTGATGAAAGTAGCGAAGTGATGCAGATTTGACAGATTAATGCCTCAGGTCAATTAAAACACAAGTAAATGAGGTTATCTATTAAAGTGGGTTACCTACTTCAACTAGTATGATAGAAATAACTCCTCATTAAATCAGATAAGAAGGTCATTTAAACTGATTTTGGTCTTGGCATTTCCAAATTTTCTTGGTCTATGTCACAACATTATTGATCCTCTTTTAATTTAGTGGAAATTGCACATCTAATGTACCGCGGTCTCTAGTCCTTGAAACCGTTCATTGTGTAGTTATTAGACAGCGTGTGTCCCCACTCTCATCCATTTTACTGATGTCACATTAGTGAAGGTTAAATACCTTTTAAGAAAACAGTAACATTTATGTAGACAGTGCTGTGAAAAGGTTTGTACACCCTTGAGCTTTTACATGTTTCAAATTTTTTAGAACATTAAAAAACAAAGCAAAACTGTTGTATGGCTGGGGGGCCTGGCTGCCTTTTTGTTTCTGTCTTTTGTTTTTCCTTCCAGGTGGCTTGCATTTGGGACTGAGTGGCTGTGTAGCTGAGTTTATCAGGACCTCACCCTGATCACCTGCGGCTCGTCAGGACTCACAGCTGTGGTGCATCTACATGGATTGGAACATGGTGGCATTTAAGACTGGAGTACACAGTGTGTATTTGCCAGAGACTCGACCTTGTGACCAGACGGGTGAGATCGTCGTCTCGGGAGCCATCTCATCATCAGTGGATGCAGAGAACGTCCAGGTTTGATGCATGGTCTGTGAAAGAGGAGAGGGTGAGGTCTCATGCTCGTCAGCACACTTCCTGAGGTACGTTAGATTTTGTGACTAACATTTATACAGTCAGTAAATGTGGTGTCCCTCACACCTTATTATATTGAGCTGTATGTTGGTCGTTTAAATCAGCTTCCGCTGCAGTGGAGTTTTGTGAACAGGGTGTTCTATGCCTGCAGGGTGGGAAGCTGATTAGTAATTAAGCCAGGAAGTGTTTGCTGTTTGTACACCTTTGAGCGTTCTCTCTGTGTGTTGAGTGTGGACTCACATAATGATTCCTTCTTTCACAGACTCGGTTTGTCGCGGCCACCTGGGGGGTGTCGGCGGGGTCCTTGGGTCCGAACCAGTTCTGGCTCCGGACCGTTAGCGCTGCTGGGAGCGCACCGCAATCCACCACGCCAGACTGCGCACTTTTATATTTTTCACAGCACTGTTATGTTCATTAAACTCTGTTATCCTTTGTACCATGCTCTGCTTATTTTATACTGGGTCCTTCAAACGCTGGTCGGTTCTCCGGGCTGCGTCCGACACATAACAAAAACTCAGGCTTTTTATATTAAAATTTCTACAATGATACCCTTTAAACTCACAGTGAAAAGTAATTTATCTATATCATGAATTAAAAGAAATAAAAATCTGAAAGCCAAAATGATAGTGTGAATACGTGAGAGCACCTGTTAATAGAACACCATCATTTTTACATCCAGACATTGATTATGTCTTGGACTTCATTTACCTCAGTTATTTAGAAATACAAAAGGTATGGTACTCTATGGTAAATCTGGATGGTGCAGACGGTTAAAACAAACTAAGGGACCATGCATGATGTATACCAGTGAGGAAAGCCACTGAGACACCCAGACAACCACGAAAAGGTTATAGGCTTCTGTGGCTGACAGGAGAAATTGTGCATAGTGCAAGTTTTGAATTTTGCATCACCACATATACAGCTTCATGATGAAGTGATATAGAGGAGGATTTTTTTAAAGAAAACTTAAAAGTGCAGCTATAATTTACCAGACATGCAAGCCTAGAATTTGTTTTATTAAAAGAAAATTCTTCTCTGCTCCACTCAGCTATGAAGCTATGAGTGTTGATGTAAAATGCATAATTTCTTTAATCACAGCCACCTTCTTCGGAGTCATGTGGGTGTCTTGGTGGCTTTCCTTACTCATTTCCTTCTTGTATGGTCACTTTGACAAACAAACACATTCACACCCACACCTATGGACAATTTTAAAGTTTCCAGTCCACCTAACCTGGGTGTCTTTGAACGTGAGAGGAAGCTGGAGCACCCAGAGAGAACCTACACAAACAGGGAGAACACGCAAACTCCACACAGAAAGGCCACAGGTGGGAATCGAACCCATGACCTTCCTGCTGTGAGGCAACAGTGCTAACCACCAAGACACCGTGCAGTTGTTGTCATTTGCAAGTAAATCCTCACATTCCCTGAATACACCCTCACCTCGGATTGCACCATTTGCAAGGTCCTCTAACAACACCAACACAGCCATTGTTTGCTTGTGAATGGCTGATAGTTTTGGGGATGCTCCTTTTATACCCAATCATGAGTGCCCTCAGTTCCCAAATACTTATTGAGTGTTGTTAGAAGGAAAGGTGATGTAACACAGTGGTAAACATTAACATTAATTAAATTAATTAAATTAATTAAAATTAATTAATTTAATTAAACATTAAACATTAACCATGGAATTGATCAGCTGGTCTCTGAACACTATTGACACCATTTTTTCTATAAGAAGGTCAGGACCGGGGGATCGTATGTCCTGGACTCCTGGGGGTCTTGGCGTGTTGCATGCTTGGCACCTTTCTCCGTTGAAGACGTCGAGGATTTATTAATTTTTGGCCTCATGGTAGCAGGGCTGGTACTTGTTGGCTTATGTGCTGCCCTGATCTCTCGGAAAATTGGCAAGATGGCATCATCAAGAACCATGGCCCCCCACTTGTCCGTCATGATTAACAAGGCTGGCAAGGCAGTGCATTCTCAGACTGCGATGACTCTTGAACTCAAATGCAAATTGGATCACATCTTGGAGCAGTTGCGTGCCTTGCAGTTGAAGCTGAAATTTTCAGAGGCCGGAGAATATTCTTAATTCACAACTGGGAATATTCTTAATTCATAATTGGGATCTGGTTGTGCAAGTGGAACTGTTAAAAAGTGATTTCACTGCTGCAACAATAACATTACAGGCTTATCAAGCCGAAGGTCAGATTGCCCGACTGTCTCCTCCTGAGGGATTTGTTTCGGCCTGGGGAACATTGGCTGTTTCTTATCTCATCTCATGAAGACAATAAACTGCTTTTCACAAGACTGAAGCATGTTCCATTCCCTCCCCCCTACCCCCTCCTTCCCCCATCAACACCCACTCTTTCCGGCGCCTGCTTCTCGTCATCCCGTTTCCCTTCGGCGGGGCAGTGCAGTTTTAGCTGCAAGCCCATGTCCCCCTGCCCCCAAGCTGATGTTGGCGGCGCAACTCAGGGTTGCTGCGTGGTCTTCACCCACTTGCCTCAATTCGGATAACGGATGTCTTCAAACTTAGTGCACATAAACAATGTCAAATGTGCATGTTTCGCCTTTAATTCTGATGTGTGCCATTATTACAGTAAACAAGTAATAATTGAGGACTAATTGCTGTCTGAGGTAACTGGAGTGTAAACGTAATTTCTCCATTGTGAGATCAATAAAGTATATATCTATCTTACATTTGCGTGATTAATGTAGTGGTGTGTGGTCACCTCTGCATAATACACTGTGAGTTCTTGGTGTGGAGTCTGGACATTTTTCACATCTTTCTTTTGATGCAGCTGATCACATTCAACTTTAATTCTTCCTGTTTAAATGTGTCTACTGCTTGCTTTGATTCATGACAATAGTTTTATATAAAGAATTCAGCATTTGTCTGTAATAGTAGGGTTAGTAATTATTTTGCATTGTATTTTTGTTGTTGTCTGTTGAAAGAATCAGAAGCAAAGAGCCTAGCCCAAAAACAAAGATGTGATAATTGGATGCCTTTGGTACTTGGTCTCTTTGGAGTATCCATGGTAACTTGGAATTACATAGGGACACTCAGATGAGGAGTATGACTTGCGTTCTGAAGGAACATCAGTTGTGACATGTACACGTGCCACACTTCTCTGGGCATTATCCAGGAGGCAAATGCCTTAGTATTGTGGATCCCAGCAATTGGATCATGCAAAAAGATCCTCACATTTCCTTGTAGTTATGACAGAGAGTTGCTGCTTTTGGGTGGTTGCTATTCATTGGTGCATAATTTAAAAGTTCCTGTCATACGTTTAAAATTTGCCATTAGTGTGTATGTATTTTTAAATTGTAGTAAATTTTACATGAAGAGATACTACAACCAAGGTCAATAAAATCCATATTCCTGATGAGTATTTAATATTTTTTGAACAGATACATAATGCACTGTATAGTCAACCTTAACTAATTTCCCTTTTCTTTATCTTGTGCAGCTTCCCTGTCTTTGAGAACCCTTACCCAATGGATGTCCATGAGTCCCCAGTTACCTGCACAGCCTATTTTGCAGACTGTCCTCCTGACATTATCCCCGTCCTGTATTCTATAGGAGCTAAACACAAGAAGACTGGGTATAGCCAAAAGGTATGCAACAGGGATTGTGAAGGAGGAACATTTTATCTGTAAATAAGCCTATTTGAAAATGCTAGAGCATTTTAATTAAATGACAGTGAATTAAAACAGAAGGATTATTTTCAGTCCATCATCAAAGCGACTGTACATGTTTTGTTCCCTTGTATTTGTCTTTGCAGAGGACAGTTGTGTTGTAATATTACATAATTCAGATTCAACTTCACTCTCACTGAAGATAGGTAGTGCATCATATAAACATAAAGTGGAAGTGTGGATGGCATTTAAATATATAAATATATATTTTTTAAAAACCCTTATAAACATATTTTTTTTTCAATCACAGCTTGATACTGTATATTAGATAGGTTGGGGTTGGTACATGGTTTTGGGACAGTTACAAGCACTGTATTCAAATGGGAAACAACTGAAAGAAGCTATTTTTCAGTGTATTGTTGTTGGAACAGAGGTGTCTGTAGTTCCATCCAGAGGGCAGCAGACCATTGTTCGGTTGGTCCTTTATGATGTGTGCCTTTTCAAGCAACATTTCCCGTCTTTGTTGTTGATGGAAAGGAACTGGATACCAATGATCTATTTGGCAGATTTTACCACCCAGTGTAGAGGCTTCTGCCACCTACAGCATAACTGTTGTGCCACACTGTGATACAGCTGATCAGTTTGCACTCTGCTGCATCTGTAACAGTTGGTGAGACCTGAAACTTTTGTGAAGCTGACTGGTTAGATGTTCTCATAAAATACACATTTTGCTGGGTCTTCTTGATCAGTTTAGAGGAAGTGATGGTTCAGGTAAGACCCTGAGATATATTTAATGTGGGGAAGCTGACGAACTGATCCATCACATTCCCGTAGAGGTAAAACTGGGAGTATGTGAAAATCTAGCAAGCTGAAATCAAATCAAATCAAAATCAATTTTATTTATATAGCACCAAATCACAACAAAAAGTTGCCCCAAGGTGCTTTATATTGTAAGGCAAAAGCCATACAATAATTACAGAAAAACCCCAATGGTCAACACGACCCCCTATGAGTAAGCACTTGGCGACAGTGGGAAGGAAAAACTCCCTTTTAACAGGAAGAAACCTCCAGCAGAACCAGGCTCAGGGAGGAGCAGTCTTATGCTGGGACTGGTTGGGGCTGAGGGGAGAGAATCAGGAAAAAGACATGCTGTGGAAGAGAGCAGAGATCAATCACTAATGATTAAATGCAGAGTGGTGAATACAGAGCAAAAAGAGGTGAATAAAAAGAAACACTCAGTGCATCATGGGAACCCCCCAGCAGTCTAAGTCTATAGCAGCATAACTAAGGGATGGTTCAGGGTCACCTGATCCAGCCCTAACTATAAGCTTTAGCAAAAAGGAAAGTTTTAAGCTTAATCTTAAAAGTAGAGAGGGTCCAGAGTCCACAAAGTTATTTTTACACCCCAAATACCCAGACACTAAACTTCTTCCATGTAGGTCTTTTCATTATTTTCATTATTTCTGATCAAAACCACCCAAGAACTCAGCATGCAGTATAGCAATGCTGCTTTTGGCATATGTGATCCTGTCAGATTTCAGAAGTTAAGCAGAGTAGGTCACCTAGCAGATAACGTTTGACAAATCCCAATGCAGATCTCTACAGGATCCCCTGCGACAGTCTCAATCTGGGTGAAAAGGGACAAGAAAAGTGGGCTAAGCACACAGCTCTGAGGGATCCCAGGAGCAAAGTGTTTTTGTTGTTGTTGTTTGTTTGTTTACTAACTGTGGTCTTTTGGACCAAAAGCCCAGAGCTCAATTACATAGTGAGGTACTAATGCCCAGGTTAGTAGGTTTGGACACCAGCTTTGAGCTTGCTGAGAACTCTTTGCATATTACTATTCTCCAAATACATACTGATAGATTTCAGCTGGTGTCTTGGCTTTCCATGCCTTTTTCCACCTCCTTTTCTTCAGATGTTCTTCCCTGTGTCATTTCACATAAAACATAACTTAATTTCTGTACTTGGGTGATTCTTAGACTATGGGCACTTATTATGTCCTTTGATCATATTGTATGAAAAACAGAAAAAAGGGGAAATTTCACACTTTTATAGTTATCTTTACAATGAAAGTGTGTTAAGAAATTTGTTCTAGTAGTCATGACTTTTTCACCTTTTTTCAGCATCATTATATGCAAATATTGCCGTTTTGTGCTTGTCCCACACCCAGACTTTTGATCTTCAATGATAAAAATGAATGGTAAAGAAACGTTTTTTCTAATGTTTTAAAATATCTCTGAATAAAATATCAGTAAAATAATCAAAACATAACTGGGGTATTCAATGTCATACAACTGTTGTGATTTTTTTAAACAAAATGTAGTTGTCCCACACTATTGCCGTAATTTCCACCACAACACTGTAATGTCCCTTTAAACAGTTTGTATGAAAGATTGTTTGGGTAGTTTCTATGGAGATAAACAGTGACATCAAAGCACATGTATATAGCGCCAAATCACAACAAACAGTTGCCCCAAGGCGCTTTATATTGTAAGGCAATGGTGTGGTGGAAATTACATTTACAAGGCCAATAGTGCCCGTAGTTAAAGAATCACCCACATGAGGCTTGCATTGGGACATAACTATGTAACATTTTACATGTTGACTTACAACTTTATTGAAGCATAGATTTGGTGTGGTATATTGTGTTGTAGTGTCATAATGTAGAACAGTATTGCTGTACTATAGTACTATAAAGATTTCCCATATTTACTATACTTTTATTCTGCACCACATAGACAAGACAACCTCGCAGAGGTGGAAGAGGTCCCCTTTTTACTCTGCAGCAAGAAGAAGGCATTTGTTAGTGGTGGTTGTAAACAATGCCATAAGACTGAGAGAAATACAAAGTGCAGTGCTAGAAAATGACATTTTTGGAAATATTCAGTCCATATTAATTGCAACCACAGACCGAGTCCTCAGAAGGACTGAAATGTACATGAAACAACTGTACAATGTGCCCATGCTCATAAATTCCCGAAGGGAATTTATGTTTGTTGTAAATGTTTTATTATTTTATTTTTTCTTTTGCACAATGCTGTGAACACATTACAGTAGAATTGCAAAGGGTATATACTGTAAAGTAAAATGTGAACAATGCATATTCAGTGGCTTGTATAATTTTACTTTAGTTTTCAAAATACCATAAATGGTATATAATGCAGCCTTGAGCACTTTCAAGTAAAAATACCAAAATGTAACTTTTTTTATTTCGCATTAGGAAACACTTCCAGAGTGTACTGTCACAATGAAAACATGTTCAAGCCCTTTGACTTGATTGTTCAAAGATGCTGGTGTCAGGACTTTACATTTTGACATCACTGACCCTTTCATTGAAATAAATACTTGCTTTTGAAGAATGAACTATCCATTTTGAGCAAGTGACTTGCTTTTGAGGGATGGACAACCTGTTTTGATCAAGTGACTCACTTTTGCAGGTTATCTACTATGTTTTTCAGCTTGCACTAATTGTTTTGAGAAACGCCTTAGCAGTTGTGCAAATTTAAATTGTGTCGTGAGAAATGCACCAAAGTGACTGAGAAAAACTGTAATGGGAACACTGACAGTGACCTTTTGTAGTGCAAATAGATAATAGTATGTGGCCTACTAGTGCTTTTTACATTATTACCTCAGGCCAAAATATGACCATCATGTATTGTGAAGGCCTTGCGTCTGTCTGTCCATCTATTCGTCCGTCCGTCCATTCGTTTGTCCGTCTGTTCGTCCATCTGTCTGTGCTCAGCATTAGTCCATTCCTGTTACTGTTGGGGTCTTCAAATTCACAGATTACATTCTTGGGACACAGACCTTGGACAAGTTCAGAGATGGCTAACGTTGACCTAGTTTAAGAGGCCAAATGGTCACATTCTGTTTCCTATTTTTATGCTCATATGGACGAGCATATTTTAGCATTGTGTTATATTTATAATAATAATAATAATTATTATTATTATTGTTGTTGTTATTATTGTTATTATTATTATTATTATTATTGTTGTTGTTGTTGTTAATTTCTCAAGCTTTTGTCCATTTGGAAAGATACACAGTAACATAGTGATAGTTAATGAAAAATGGTCTGGAAACAGGATCACTGATATTAACTTCAGGTGATTCATGATTTACAATTATCAGTGAGTCATTTTATGAGATGATTTGCCTTTGCTTTCCCAGTATTTCTCCGACAGTTGAAAAGAAAGTCATGCAAACAATTGTGGAAAAAATATGTTATACAAATGAGTTTTGAGAATCATCAACACTGTGTCTTTAACTGTACCAGGAGTGGCCCATCAGTGGAGGGACGTGGACGTTAGGCTCCCACACATATCCAGAGATCATCATCACAGGGTAAGTGAGAAATATTAGGACAGAAATGCAATGAAGGAAAAGAAAGAACTACCTAGAATAGCAACTCATCAGAACATATTGTCTGCACATCTCTGTGTGTACAAGTAGAGTTTATGTACATGAGCCTGCTGTAAAGCCTATCTGAATATTGCTTTGTTTGAAAGGTGTTTTGACTGGGTTTTTGACACAGTCAGTCTGTTTCCTCATGATAGCAACACACCAGGACTGTACCCTTGACTTCACATATGATTGGAAGTATACGAGGTCTGTTAGAAAAGTATCCAACCTTATTATTTTTTTCAAAAACCATATAGATTTGAATCACGTGTGATTACATCAGACATGCTTGAACCCTTGTGGGCATGCAAGAGTTTTTTTCACGCCTGTGGGCAGTCTTTGAGTGAGGAGTCACCCACCCTCTCGTCGTTTTTTCGTTGTTTAGGAATGGCTCAGAGACTGCTGCTTTGTTTGATAAAATTTTTTTCAAAAACTGTAAGGCACAACTGAGTGGACACCATTTGATAAATTAATTTGGTTTTCGGTAAAAATTTTAAAGGCTGATGAGAGATTTTGTTCTGGTAGTGTCGCTTTAAGGATGGCCCATGGCGCCTGATGGCGATCTGCGCTTCGAGGCGGCAGCGTCTCGTTGTTTCAAGTTGAAAACTTCCACATTTCAGGCTCTGTTGACCCAGGAAGTCGTCAGAGAACAGAGAACTTTCAGAAGAAGTCGGCATGAGGAGTTTATTCGGACATTCCATTGTTAATGGACATTTTGTAATGAAAGAACGTGCAGGCAGAGTCGCATGTTGGGCCGGACCCGACCGCGGGGGGTCGCGACAGGAAAAACACCTCCGTTGGAAACCTTAACGGGCAAGTTGGAACATGCCCAAGCTGTTAAACAATTTCTCAGTTACTCACTTGTTGAAAGCCATCAAAAGCTGCCTGAATTTTACAAATGGTTTTCAACACAGAGGTGTTTTTCCTGTCGCGGCGCACACAGATTCGCCGAGTCGTCACGGAAACGACTCGGCGAATTTGCGCTCACGTATTTCATTACAAAATGTCCTTAAACAGTGGAATGTCCGCATAAAGTCCTCATGCCAGCCTCTTCTGAATCTTCTCTGTTCTCTTACGACGTCCTGGGTGAATTAAGCCTTAAATTAGGATGTTTTCATGTCGAAACAGGCCGACAACGGCGCCTGGAAGCGCTGCGCGACGTCCCGCTCCATGGGAAGTCCTTACAGCGACAGAAACACCCCATAATCTCTCATCAGCTGTTAAACTTTTCACCGAAAACCAGCTAAATTTCTCGAATAGTGTCCACTCGGATATTCCTCACAGGTCCAAAAAAAATTTTGATAAAGCAACGCGCGCCGTCTCAAGCAACGTGTGAAACAAAGGAATTCAGCCGAGAGGGCTGAACCACATCTCACTCAAGGCCTGCCCACAGGGAAATGACGCCACCGACACGCGTGAAAAAACTCACGCATGCGCACAAGGGTTCAAGTATGATTGGTGTAATTGCACGTCATTCAAATCCATATAGTTAAAAAAAAAATAAAAGTGTCGGTTTCTTATCTAATAGACCTCGTATTTACAGTACAATTTAAACAGTGTGGGTGCTGGATGTGGAAATGACATCTGCATTAGTTTGGAAATGAGCAGAATCACTTGTGCAGCTGTGTGCTGTTTTGTACAAGATGGAAGACAGGGCCTTGAAACTCAAAATTACTCAAATGTTGGGTACAATGCCCCTTTCTACATATATAAGTGTGGAAAAAGATGTTATTTATCCACACATTGACAGATCCAGTTTGCAGTCTTTAAAATTTCATATTCTCAGGAGTCCAGGATTTTATAGTTTAGTTAGTCAGCACAACACAACCAGGGGCCACACTGATTCCAGAGTCTTGACAGGAATGCAAACGTCTTCTGAAACATGCACACCAGGCCATGTCTGCTTCAAGGCAGCACATTCACACATCACAAGCATGGGGAAAATATTATCTGTTGTACTCAGCTGAAGTTATTGTAAGATAGGAAATTGTCGATAAATTTAACATGTGGCATTGGTCTACATATAGAGTCATGAAGAGAATTACAGGCACCCCTACATTTTGAGTACATATTTTAACCTCATGGGGTCAACTGGTATTTTCTAGATTTTACTATACTTTCAGTTATTCCCATTTTTACCTGACTGGGCATTGTGAAGGCTTTTCTGTCTGTCTGTGCTCAACATAAGTCCATTCCTATTACTACCAGTGTCTTCAAATTCACAGGGACCATTCTTGTGACACAGACGCTCTAGTGACACATATTCGAGTTTTAGCCTTGTTGTTAGGACACACCTGGGCATTTTACGGCCCACGGACCGCGCCCGGCCCTTTGGCTGACTCCGACCGGCCTGCAAATACCTGAAAATTAGAGAATAAAATATTTACTATTCTACCAAGTTAGTGTTGCATGTGACCTTCATCCATCTCACAAACCATTTGTGGCTGCGTGTGAGTGTCCTGCGGAGTATTGCAGAGCCTGGCACGGAGCGATCGCCCCATGCCACACAGCCTGGCACAGCACCATCGCATAATGCATGCCACACAGCCTGGCACGGCAACATAGTGTAATGCACGTCACACAGCTGGCAATGCAACATTGCGTAATGCATGCCACACAGCCTGGCAATGCAACATCGCGTAATGCACGCCACACAGCATGGCACTGCGACATCGCGTAATGCACGTCACAGTGCCGTCGCATAGTGGCGATGGCACCGTGCCAGGCGCCGTGCCAGTGTAACAGTGTTGTTACACTGCAACATTGCATAATGCATGCCACACAGCCTGGCACTGCAACATTGCGTAATGCACGCCACACAGCTATGGCACTGCAACATTGCGTAATGCACGCCACACAGCCTGACACACTAACATCACGTAATGCACACCACTCGGCCTGGTACAGTGTCATCGCATAATGCACGCCACACAGTCTGACATGCCGACATCGCGTAATGCACGCCACACAGCCTGGCACGGCGACATTGCGTAATGCACGCCACACAGCCTGGCGCGGAGACATCGCACAATGCACGTCACACAGCTGGCATGGTGACATTGCATAATGCATGCCATACAGTCTGGCACGGTGACATTGCGTAATGCACAACACAGAGCCTGGCATGGAGACATCGCATAATGCACGTGACACAGCTGGCACGGTGACATTACATAATGCATGCCACACAGCCTGGCACGGGGACATTGTGTAATGCACACCACACAGTCTGGCACTGTGACATCGCATAATGCTCGTCACGCAGCCTGGCACTGCAACATTGCATAATGCACGTCACGCAGCCTGGCACTGCAACATCGCGTAATGCACGTCACACAGCCTGGTACAGCGCCATCACTTTATCCACGCCACACAACCTGGCAACGCCCCATTGCTTTATGCATGCCACACAGCCTGGCATGGTGACATTGCGTAACGCACACCACACAGTCTGGCACAGCGACATCGCATAATGCACGCCACACAGCCTGGCACTGCGACATCGCATAATGCACGTCACGCAGCCTGGCACTGCAACATCGTGTAATGCACGTCACGCAGCCTGGTACAGCGCCATCACTTTATGCACGCCACACAGACTGGCACTGCGCCATTGCTTTATACATGCCACACAGCCTGGCATGGTGACATTGCGTAATGCACACCACACAGTCTGGCACTGCGACATCGCATAATGCACGTCACGCAGCCTGGCACTGCAACGTCGCGTAATGCACATCATGCAGCCTGGTACAGCGCCATCACTTTATGCACGCCACACAGCCTGGCACTGAGCGATCACCCCATGCCATACAGCCTGGCACTGCGCCATTGTGTAATGCATGCCACACAGCCTGGCACGGCACCATTGCATAATGTACGCCACACAGCCTGGCACGACATTGCGTAATGCACGTCACACAGCCTGGCACAGCGCCATCACTTTATGCATACCACACAGTCTGACACGGAGCAATCACCACACTCCATGCAGTTTGGCACTGCGCTATTGCGTAATGCATGCCACACAGCCTGGCACAGTGCCGTCGCATAATGTACGCCACACATCCTGGCACTGTGCAATTGCATAATGCATGCTACACAGCCACACAGTGTGGCACGGCGCATTCACGTGATCCTTGGAGAACTCTGTGTGGAAGTGATGGAGATGGTGGACAGGGCCATGGATCCAGTGCCGGAGACAGTTAGGTTTTATACCTGCTTTCTATCCTGTGATCGTGAATGTTTCATTTTCACACTCATGTGCTCTTGATGCACAGGCTTTTTGGTGATAGGAAAGGTGCAAGATAATTCGTCCACCTTTTCTGATGATTTGCGACTTTTTTACTTTTTATCCTTCGTTCAATTATCACAGAGGTATTACAGATGTATTGACAATGCATTGAGCACGTGTCGCACATGCACGGCATCTGCATTGTGGTCATAAATGAAGCACACTCGGGCGTTTTGACATCACTAGTCGCACCAACACCACAGCCTCTGGAGCATTTGCTGGACTTGGACAAGTTGATTGGAGTAAACAAGCAGTAAACAGGGTGAGTGGTGACGTGACGACTTGTTAGGCACGCACATGTGCGCGAACGGCTCGGGCTGCAGCTTCCTCTGTGATTCAGGAAGTGATTAGAGCCATTTTCAACATCAGATTTGCAGAAAACATGATTAATTCGCCACGAAATAATGATTTTATATACGCAGCATCCAGCACAGAGCGTGTGGAAGCAAGTAGAACAAAAACGGTGTCCAGCTGTGAACACAGCGGGTGGGATCATCAGGACACAGGTCTGCTGCTGCGTGAAGCAAAACATGCTCGTGTCAGTGCGCCTTTATGTTGTTGGATGGCGTTTTTGGGGATCCATAACTACATCTGTACGTTTCCACAGCTGGACTGGCACTGAGTGGCAGGTATGTCGATGTCTGCCATGGTACTTGTTTGTTGTGCATTCGCAAATTGTCCGCAAATCAGATGCAAAGATGATGTAATACAACGGTTTTATTCGTGGCCACTCTGTGGGCAGTCGCTACATCTTAATTTAGTTTGTGATGTGGATGTGATAGGCACACAATATACATGTTTTACAGACTGTCCTAGTGTGCTGCCAAGCCGCAATACCCTGTCAGTTGCGGATATCAGCGGATAACGGCGGATATACAGCACATAGATTGAGTATGTATTGTGTATGTATTGAGTATGTATTTAGTATGTAAGGTGGATGTCATATTGGTAGAGTTGACAACACAGAATGGTGATTATAAAATAAATAAATAACTAATGCAGGTGATTTCGGCATGCGGGTGGACATGATAAACTGTTTTTTTGTTTGTTTGTTTTTTGGCTGGCTCTTTGGTCGTAATCAACTGACAACAAATATATAAAATAAATAAATAATTAGTTTTACTATCTGTGACATCAGGAAAAAAGACTCCCAGTGCCTCATCTGCTTATAACGTCTCAGTCTACATACGATGAAATTATCTCATGATCCACAAAACAATAAAATAATGTGAAAATAGTCAGT
The DNA here is from genome assembly GCF_902500255.1 of Thalassophryne amazonica. Classification (NCBI taxonomy): domain Eukaryota; kingdom Metazoa; phylum Chordata; class Actinopteri; order Batrachoidiformes; family Batrachoididae; genus Thalassophryne; species Thalassophryne amazonica. Next base: position 69,374,547 of record NC_047116.1, read on the forward strand.
TTTGCCTCCATGTGGAGTGGAGAAGCCGCAGACACCGTGTGTGCACGGTCGTCAATATAAGTGTTCCACCTGCCAATCAAAAGGACGAGAATTAACCGTTCTGATAAAAAACGTGCATCACCGACATGAACCACTCAGTGGAAATGGGGCTGTCAGCAGCCTCTAAAAATCCATAAATTGATCCACAAATTAATAGGACTAAAAGGTAATGGTTCCGGCGCTGTATTCACTTCCTCCTTCTTCTCCAATGTCAGGACTCGCCAGTGGCTCGCAGTTCAAAATCCAAATATTTACCTCTTCAGTAACTGCACAACAGGAAAGGATACATTTCAAACTGTTGTTTAATTTTAGTCTTAAATACTCAAAAAAAAAAAAAAAACTTTAAATTTTCCAATCCACCTAACCTGCATGTCTTTGGATGTGGGAGGAAGCCGGAGCACCTGCAGAGAACCCATGCAAGCATGGAGAGAACATGCAAACTCCACACAGAAAGGCTACAGGTGGGAATTGATCCCACAACCTTCTTGCTATGAGGCAACAGTGCTAACCAGTAAACCACCGTGCTGCCTGTGTATATATAAATACCACACTATTTCTGTCTTGTATTGCAGACATGCTGATGGATCAATTAAGTTCTGGGACGCATCTGCAAGTAAGTCCGCACTCTTGGCTCCTCTTCCTCTGACTCTACCATTACAGAGGCAGTTATATATTTTCTTCTGCTCAGGTTTTTGAAACAGTTTAATAGATTTTTTTATGAATGAAGTTGAGTTCTTTTTGCAAGCCATTGTAGACAGCAGATTGAGATCAGAAATAAACACCAGAGATAAAATTCCCTGAGATATGATTTAGTTGACATATGACAGAAGTGTGTAGATGTTCTATGGCTTTATTTTTGTGGTACTTTTTTTGTGACACCCTGTATTTGTCCCACATTATTTTAACAAAATAAAACTAGCATATTTTGCTTTTCTTGGGTTCCTTGAAAACTTACTCATTGTGAAAAAAAAAACAGTATTTTACAGCTCTGTATGTCTTTAACTAGTCACACTGCAGATGTTGTACAAGTTGAAGACTTCCAAAGTGTTTGAGAAGCCCAAGCCAGGTGATGGTCGGTCGGCTGAGTTGGTGGAAGAAGATCCCTTCGCTATTCAGATGGTCAGCTGGTGCCCTAAGAGTCGCATGTTTTGTGTGGTTGGGATCTCAGCCCATATCATCCTCTACCGCTTTAGCAAATATGACGCCAACATGGAGTTAGTGGTAAGAGTACAAATTGAGAAAAACATCCTTGTGATGTGGTGTGGAGCAAATAAAGATTTGTGGACTTTTGAAAAACTTATTTTTTCACATTTGAAGTGATTACCTTAGCAAACAGGCTTTGTGGTTTTGAATGTGGAGGAAGATCATCATCATGCTGCATGCAGAAATGGATTTGTTATACTCTAGAAACAAAAATGGATTTGTCTTTGAGCAAATTTACAGAGAAAACAAATGCTTTCCAGATTACTGATAAATAAAATGGGAATTATATTTAGGATTAAAATTTAGAAGTCAATTCTCTGACAGTCACTTGCAAATGTGATTAAGAAGGCATTCACAAAGTGCATTTGTCCACCAAGCCCAAAACGAATTGTGCTTAGCTATCTTTAACTCAACAGAAGTACAAAAATATCATGACAAAGGTATAGTTGTTGCCAGCATCAATGATGTGGGTTGCTAAATCTTTTCAGACAAAATTAAGTACTCAATGACAACAAGAACATTCATATAAACAAATGATGTGGAAAAGTATTTGTGGAAGTTGGTGCTCTCTCACTACATATGTTGATTATAGTGGAAGCCTAAAAGCACTGCGCTCAGCTCAGTGAGACTGAAGAACAATAGAAGTAAGTCCTGTATAGGCCCCGAGGCCCAGTAGTGTGGGTGCATATCTCTGGATTTGGTTGCGTGCAAAGCAGATCAGAGTCTACAGCTCCCCCTGGATGGGTTGCCAGTCTGATTTAGATTGCAAACAAGGCTGGTACCCATTTAAAGTTTACAGGGTGAGCTCAGATGAGGGACACAGAGAGGAAGCTTGCTTGACATTACTCAAATTCAGGTTTACATATTAGTAGGCCCTAGTCCTTATCCCCTGATGCTACCTACTCTATAAAAGAGCGACACAGAAAAAAAAAAAACATGAATTTTTAGTACAAAGTTATTTTTTTGGTTTTTGTTTGTTTGTTTTCTCTCACACTGCTCAGCTCCCCTGGTAAAGTCTACTCCAGGGTGCTGGAAAGGAGGGTTCGGCTGATAGTCAAACCTCAGATTGAAGTGGAACAATTGATCACACATCTACCCCTGGCATGAAATCTAATATCCTCTTCATTTACCAAAGGACTACCCATTTTGGGGTAACATTAAACAGACAGACAGCCTACCATGTTACTTGTGAAGCCTTGTTGCTCATCACACGATCCTGGTGGACACTTTGGCCACTGCTGCTTGTTAAGATACACTCAACAAAAATATAAACGCAACACTTTTGGTTTTTATCCCATTTTGTATAAGATGAACTCAAAGATCTAAAACTTTTTCCACATACACAATATCACCATTTCCCTCAAATATTGTTCACAAACCAGTCTAAATCTGTGATAGTGAGCACTTCTCCTTTGCTGAGATAATCCATCCCACCTCACAGGTGTGCCATATCAAGATGCTGATTAGACACCATGATTAGTGCACAGGTGTGCCTTAGACTGCCCACAATAAAAGGCCACTCTGAAAGGTGCAGTTTTATCACACAGCACAATGCCACAGATGTTGCAAGATTTGAGGGAGCGTGCAAATGGCATGCTGACAGCAGGAATGTCAACCAGAGCTGTTGCTCGTGTATTGAATGTTCATTTCTCTACCATAAGCCGTCTCCAAAGGCGTTTCAGAGAATTTGGCAGTACATCCAACCAGCCTCACAACTGCAGACCACGTGTAACCACACCAGCCTAGGACCTCCACATCCAGCATGTTCACCTCCAAGATCGTCTGAGACCAGCCACTCGGACAGCTGCTGAAACAATCAGTTTGCATAACCAAAGAATTTCTGCACAAACTGTCAGAAACCGTCTCAGGGAAGCTCATCTGCATGCTCGTCGTCCTCATCGGGGTCTCGACCTGACTCCAGTTCGTCGTCGTAACCGACTTGAATGGGCAAATGCTCACATTTGGCACGTTGGAGAGGTGTTCTCTTCACGGATGAATCCCGGTTCACACTGTTCAGGGCAGATGGCAGACAGCGTGTGTGGCGTCGTGTGGGTGAGCGGTTTTCTGATGTCAGTGTTGTGGATCGAGTGGCCCATGGTGAAGGTGGGGTTATGGTATGGGCAGGCGTCTGTTATGGACGAAGAACACAGGTGCATTTTATTGATGGCATTTTGAATGCACAGAGATACCGTGACGAGATCCTGAGGCCCATTGTTGTGCCATACATCCAAGAACATCACCTCATGTTGCAGCAGGATAATGCAAGGCCCCATGTTGCAAGGATCTGTACACAATTCTTGGAAGCTGAAAATGTCCCAGTTCTTGCATGGCCGGCATACTCACCCGACATGTCACCCATTGAGCATGTTTGGGATGCTCTGGACCGGTGTATACGACAGCGTGTACCAGTTCCTGCCAATATCCAGCAACTTCGCACAGCCATTGAGGAGTGGACCAACATTCCACAGGTCATAATTGACAACCTGATCAACTCTATGCGAAGGAGATGTGTTGCACTGCATGAGGCAAATGGTGGTCACACCAGATACTGACTGGTATCCCCCCCCCAATAAAACAAAACTGCACCTTTCAGAGTGGCCTTTTATTGTGGACAGTCTAAGGCACACCTGTGCACTAATCATGGTGTCTAATCAGCATCTTGATATGGCACACCTGTGAGGTGGGATGGATTATCTCAGCAAAGGAGAAGTTCTCACTGTCACAGATTTAGACTGGTTTGTGAACAATATTTGAGGGAAATGGTGATATTGTGTATGTGGAAAAAGTTTTACATCTTTGAGTTCATCTCATACAAAATGGGAGCAAAACCAAAAGTGTTGCGTTTATATTTTTGTTGAATGATTGCAATTGTTTATTCATTTTTCCATATGTGTTCCCTAGTCACTAGAGGTGCGTCTGCAGTGTGACTCAGAGGAAGTCATCTCACCTTCTGAAACAGAAAACAATCCATGCATCTCAGAGCTGAGGTCACACTCACCACAGCCTCAGTATCAACACCCGGCGAGTCCTGGCAGCGGGATTTCTGACAGTGTCAAAGACAGTATCCCCTGCCTGAAGTAAGACCAGTTATCACACACTGTAACTAATATGAAAATGGTCAAATTAGTTTATCTTGTATGTCAAGAGCTGCGTGTTCATGACTGATCATACAAGCCCAATTCCAATGAAGTTGGGACGTTGGGTGAAATGTAAATAAAAACAGAATACAATGAATACAAATCCTCTTCAACCTATATTCAGCTGAATACACCACAAAGACAAGATATTTAATGTTCAAACTGATAAACTTTATTGTTTTTGTGCAAATAATTGGCCATTTTGAAATGGATGCCTGCATCATATTTCAAAAAAGTTGGGATGGGGCAACAAAAGACTAGGAAAGTTGATGAATAGTCAAAGAAAACCTGTTTGGAAACAGGTGAGTGTCTTGATTGGGTATAAAAGGAGCATCCCTAAAAGTCTCAGCTGTTCATAAGTAAAGATGGGGCGAGAATCACCACTTTGTGAACAACTGCATGAAAAAAATAGTCCAACAGTTTAAGAACATTGTTTCTCAGTGTTCACTTGCAAGGAATGTAGGCATTCCATCATCTACAGTCCATAATATAATCAGAAGATTCAGAGAATCTGGAGAACTTTCTTCACATAAGTGGCAAGGCTGAAAACCAACATTGAATGCCCATGACCTTCAATCCCTCAGGCGGCACTGCATTAAAAACAGACGTCATTATGAAAAGGATCTTACCACGTGGGCTCAGGAACACTTAAGAAAACCATTGTCAGTTAACACAGTTTGTCGTACTAACGTGTTAGTGCATGTTAGTGACCATGGCATGGGTAATTTACACATCTGTGATGGCACCATCAATGCTGAAAGGTACATCCAGGTTTTGGAGCAACACATGCTGCCATCCAAGCAACATCTTTTTCAGGGACATACCTGCTTATTTCAACAAGACAATGCCAAGCCACATTCTGCACGTGTTACAACAACGTGGCTTCGTAGTAAAAGAGTGCGGGTACTAGACTGGCCTGCCTGCAGTACAGACCTGTCACCCATTGAAAATGTGTGGCGCATTATGAAGCGCAAAATACGACAACGGAGACCCCGGACTGTTGAACAACTGAAGTCGTACTTCAAGCAAGAATGGGAAAGAATTCCACCTACAAAGCTTCAACAATTAGTGTCCTCAGTTCCCAAACACTTACTGAGTGTTGTTAGAAGGAAAGGTGATGTAACACAGTGGGAAACATATCACTGTCCCAGCTTTTTTGAAACATGTTGCAGGCATCCATTTCAAAATGAGCAAATATTTGCACAAAAACAATAAAGTTTATCAGTTTGAACATTAAATATCTTGTCTCTGTGGTGTATTCAATTAAATATAGGTTGAAGAGGATTTGCAAATTATTGTATTCTGTTTTTATTTACATTTTACACAAGGTCCCAACTTCATTGGAATTGGGGTTGTACATTATTGTGAACTTTTCTCTTTGGTTTCAGAGTGAAGGACCGGGTGGTACGGGTCCCTCCTGGCTACCAGGCAGAGCTGGTAATTCAGCTGCTGTGGGTGGATGGAGAACCTCCTCAACAAATCACCGGCTTGGACATGAACTCTGCCTATGGCCTGTAAGTCACCACATACTGTGAAAGCAACAAGCTGCACAGAGGTTCTGGTTGGGAAAATCAAATGAGTTAACTGAGTTTTTTTTATTTTATTTTATTTTTTATTTTTTTTATTCTTTATTTATACTCAACAAAAATATAAACGCAACACTTTTGGTTTTGCTCCCATTTTGTATGAGATTAACTCAATGATCTAAAACTTTTTCCACATATACAATACCACCATTTCCCTCAAATACTGTGCACAAACCAGTCTAAATCTGTGATAGTGAGCACTTCTCCTTTGCTGAGATAATCCATCCCACCTCACAGGTGTGCCATATCAAGATGCTGATTAGACACCATGATTAGTGCACAGGTGTACCTTAGACTGCCCACAATAAAAGGCCACTCTGAAAGGTGCAGTTTTGTTTTATTGGGGGGGGGATACCAGTCAGTATCTGGTGTGACCACCATTTGCCTCATGCAGTGCAACACATCTCCTTCGCATCATCCATGAAGAGAACACCTCTCCAACGTGCCAAACGGCAGCAAATGTGAGCATTTGCCCACTCAAATCGGTTATGACGACGAACTGGAGTCAGGTCGAGACCCCGATGAGGATGACGAGTATGCAGATGAGCTTCCCTGAGACAGTTTCTGACAGTTTGTGCAGAAATTCTTTGGTTATGCAAACCGATTGTTCCAGCAGCTGTCCGAGTGGCTGGTCTCAGACGATCATGGAGGTGAACATGCTGGATGTGGAGGTCCTGGGCTGGTGTGGTTACACGTGGTGTGCGGTTGTGAGGCTGGTTGGATGTACTGCCAAATTCTCTGAAATGCCTTTGGAGATGGCTTATGGTAGAGAAATGAACATTCAATACACGAGCAACAGTTCTGGTTGACATTCCTGCTGTCAGCATGCCAATTGCACGCTCCTTCAAATCTTGCAACATCTGTGGCATTGTGCTGTGTGATAAAACTGCACCTTTCAGAGTGGCCTTTTATTGTGGGCAGTCTAAGGCACACCTGTGCACTAATCATGGTGTCTAATCAGCATCTTGATATGGCACACCTGTGAGGTGGGATGGATTATCTCAGCAAAGAAGAAGTGCTCACTGTCACAGATTTAGACTGGTTTGTGAACAATATTTGAGAGAAATGGTGATATTGTATATGTGGAAAAAGTTTTAGATCTTTGAGTTCATCTCATACAAAATGGGAGCAAAACCAAAAGTGTTGCGTTTAGTATGTATTTATTTATTTATTGTTAGGAACTGTTTATGTCTTGTTCTGTATCTTTGTATGGGTCATGATTTTTGAGAAGTCCAAGACAAATTTCCCCATGGGGACATTAAAAGTATCTATCTATCTATCTATCTATCTATCTATCTATCTATCTATCTATCTATCTATCTATCTATCTATCTATCTATCTATCTATCTATCTATCTATCTATCTATCTATCTATCTATCTATCTATCTATCTATCTATCTATCTATCTATCTATCTATCTATCTATCTATCTATCTATCTATCTATCTATCTATCTATCTAACTGAAGTGATGTTACTTTCGACCAAATTACAATTATTAATCAAATCAACTTGCAGGTTTCAGTTCAATGTAATTAAAAAAAATCTTCAAACTGCGTTGATGAAGATGAAAATTAAACTTCAGTTTTTTGCTTGTTTGTGTTTGTTGTTAAGAATTGCCAGCTGCCTTAAAACCTTCAGCAATTTCCAGCAGTTCAAAATCAGGAGGAATGTGGGATTCTAAGTACTTCTCAAAGACTTTTGAATTAAAGGTATAGTTAGAGACTGCTCCAAAGACAAATAGAATCAAACAGAAGTTTAATGTCACATCTTTTGTAGATCTCCCACAATAATAAAAATTGGAATAGAATAAAAATAACCTGCTTATACCCCTCAGCCATGGTCCTGAGAACAGGTTTTGGGCAAATGCACTTCGCAAAAATATAAGCAAAGGGTCTAGGATTTCTGCTGTGCACGCATATCAGTGTCATCATATCATAATGCTGATTAAACAGTATGATTATGACAAAGATGTGCTTTGGACTAGTTACAGTAAAAGGTCACTCTAACATGTGCAATTGCTCTGACCGCTGCATCAAAGCACCGCAACGCTGGTGATAATCATGCAATGCACCCCCACGGGAAGCCCCTGCGAGGCACATGTCACTGCGAGATTTCCCCACATTGTAATAATTAAAAAACATATCACATTTACAGCGGTTCACTGTGCGCTGGACCCGCCATGCCAGATGATGTGTTCACAACGCAAGAGCCCAGCTCTTCATGACATGGGAGCTGGTCGGTTTTTCATGAGACGAGCGCATCAGATAATTTATGTAAAACATAAAAGGGAGAACAGTAATCCACGTCATTTCATTACTTCCTGGTGTACTTCTAGGCAGAGGCTAAGTCCACTCTTTATAACAGAAATTAAGTAGCCGGCAGCTGGCTGCTGCACAAAAAAAGTGTAATTTGCATAACTGGCTTTTATTTTCCTTAATTTGCGCTGTGAACATACCTCTTTCATTTGGTTAATTTTTCTTTTCTTCTCCAGACCTTTCAAGTCAGCACGTGGTTTCGGATCCCTTCACACATAACACTGAAATCCGTGAACCAAAAACAAAACGGGAAGTGTAAAACATTCCACCAGCTGTTGGGAGGGACGCACGGTCGGACGGGCGTGCACGATACTGCAGCGACAGTTTCGTGCATGTTCATGTTCACATGCACAAACACAGTGCGAGCGTGGAAAGTTGCGCACACAGCAGCGGAGGAAAAAAGTTAAAAACACCACAATTCATAATACTTAATTGTTGTTATAAAGAGCAGACTTAGCCTCTGCCTAGACGTACACCAGGAAGTACTGAAATGACGTGGATTACTGTTCTCCCTTTTATGTTTTACCTGCCGGCTGCCGGCACTGAAAAAATTGCTTAAAATTCTACAAGTACCGAGATGCACTATCAGACTAAAATAAGCACTTTTCAGTGGTAGGCACAGATCCACTAGCTGCTAATTATTGAAGATAACTTTTTTGTTAGCTGATTAGCTTTTCAGCTAACTTTGAAAACCATCATCGGACCAGTTATCTTCCGCAAAATTTAGTTCCTATAACTTTTAGACTGCTAACATATTTTTGCGGGCATAGTGAATAAAGCGGAAGACACACTACATCCAGATATTATCCTCTGAGGTTGCATTGTTGCAGAGCGCTCACCCTGCTGTCCAGCAGCACCAACATGTTCATACCCGTGCTGCCTTTCTTGTTGGAGATCTTCCAACAAATGGAATTCAACAAGAAGTCAAGCCGAATGAGTAAGAAACATATCAAATTTGCAGTCATCCTGAAGCTTAACAACTTTGCGACGGGCCGACGCCGTCGTATACGACGGCTAAGACCAAGCTTTACTAAACTATAAATAACTTTTGAAAGATATGAGATAGAAACTTACTTTTTTTTGCTGAAAAGTGAACTCCGCGGACTTTCGAGCCAGCCATCAGCCATCTTTGTATTCCTCATAGAAGCTGTGTGATGACGTGTGCAATGTTAGTGTCCAATTGGAATTGGTTCACCTTCACGTGGTTTTCCAAAATCCAATCATAGGGCAGAGCCTCCTCACGTGAAAAGCCAAAGATCGTTTTCAGGAGTGATATGTTACTAGTTGGCCCATTTGAATAGCCCCTGGGTACTCCAATGAGTACATACTGTTAGTATATACTCAGTGTGCCCTGCACCATTATGCATAGGGATCAGTAAAAGCAAAAGCAGACGGAGAGCCTCTGATGACAATCTCATGTACTCAAACAAAGAGTGTGTAACTATCAGGATTGCTCCACTAGTTTGCATGTGAATGTTGCTGGATAACTCTGTTGCTTTCTCTACGTAAAGCACTGTTTACCATATCAATGGACAACAAAACGCATATACCATTTTGTATATATTGTTCAAAATGTGCATTTGTGTTTATTGTTTGAACCTTTTTGTTGTTCAGTCTTTCACACAAGACCTCAAATTACCTTTATAAAGTGTCAAAACAGCTATTATAGTTTGCTGTGTGTTTTGAATAAATGTGTGTCGAAAATTACTTGCAGCTTTACTTTTTTCTTTCTTATTTCTGATTGTAAACATTTATTACACTTATAAAACACAACAAAAACATTCTGAAAGCACAGGTTGTCCTGAAAAAAAAAGACATAAAACTTGATTGTGGGATGCAGGGAGAGCTGTTAACAGCAATAATAAAACATTTATGTGTAACGGAGGCCAGCAGGTGTCGCTGTGCAGATGTAGTTAGTAAATCTCACTCCCAACAACTCAAAAGGATTCTCTGGTCACAAGGCCAGAGCCCTGGGTTTTGGCCTTCTGGTTAGAGAATCCAACTTCCATGCCGGAGATCGTGAGTTCGCGTCCCGAGGGGAGCGAATGGGCGGAGTCATAACAACACAACGCAGAGTGCAACTGCTACAATGGTGCCGTGTACCCAGATGGGAGTGAGTTTTGGGGGGTGAGTGTAACGGAGGCCAGCAGGTGTCGCTGTGCAGATGTAGTTAGTAAATCTCACTCCCAACAGCTCAAAAGGATTCTCTGGTCACAAGGCCAGAGCCCTGGGTTTTGGCCTTCTGGTTAGAGAGTATGACCTCCATGCCGGAGATTGTGAGTTCGCATCCCGGGGTTGAGCAAATGGGCGGAGTCATAACACAACGCAGAGTGCAACCGCTACATATGCCAGGCGAGTGAACTGTCCAAAAAATGCCCTCGGACCCCAGAGGGTTAACTTAATGGAGAAAGCATACAAGGATGGTTTGGTTGACCAGCTGTATGACTTAATACTGGAGTAAAGTGTAATTTTTTTGCCAGCCCCTTCTACTGGGGGAGGGCCAAGCTCACAGCAGCCTGACTGTTGCAAAACATGCAACAGAAAGGAACTAACATGTATGATTTTAGAGTTTACAAATGTTTTTGACCGTTAAGGTTTACTCACTACGCCAGCGAAAAAATGTTAGCGGACTGAAAGTTAGTGGAATTAAATTTAGCGGAAGCTAATTGGTCTACTGATAGTTTTCAAAGTTAGCTGAAAAGCTAATCTACAAACAAAAAAGTTAGCTTCGCAAATTAGCAGTTACCAGATTAGTGGAGCTGTGCCCACCACTGCCAGCCATGGATTATTTTACTTTATTTTATTATTATTTCCAGTGCTTTCATGCCTAAAATTGGGGGAAATTTCACAGCCTCATTCACATAATAACAATGTAGTAGTCCACAACCACCCTGAGCACTGTGAAGAAATGTGTCATCTCTTCAACAACACTAGTGGTGCTCAGCTTCTGTGAGAGTGCTGCATGGTATTCACACACAAATCTTGCACCTGCAAAGGATGCACCAGTATTGCTCAACTTTCACGTGTGTGCCACGTGTCATGTCAATGTTTCTCGTGCAGTATGTACGGACTGCTCAATATTTGTGGCCACATTTTTGCCTTCACTTTGGATGGCATTCAGCGGACAGTCAGCCACCATGGCCATACATGTCAGGACCAATTCATTGAGATTGCACATGAAAACCTTTTCGCCTTTTGACCTGTTTTGTGCAGTTTTGTGTCTCCACCTCCTCTCCACCAGTTGCAATCCAATGAGATACTAGCCTTAGCTTTGCATGGCAAAACAGACCACAAACACAGCCAGTTCTACGTTTTTAGGAGAAGCAAACCAGTTTGTTGGAGTTCTCCAGGAAAGGGAAACATGGTTAGATTACTTTATTGAAGACCATTCCCATGCTGTGCTCAGCTTCAGTTCTACAGTCTGTCCGAGATGCACTATGAAAACAAAGAGTTTCCACTTTCCTTCTCAAACATTATCTTTGGAAAAACTGTCTGCCGAATAAGCGCTACTCATGTTACTGTATCCTGCTAAAGCACACATTTGAAACATTTGATGTATTTACCGTCAAAGTCCACAAAAAAAAAAAAAAAAAAAAAAGATTTTGCACGGCAAAAAAATTTGGTTTTTCCATTCATTTCAACAGAGGGCTTCCAGGGACATGGCCCTAGATCACGCCACCAAAGTCTACAAACCTCACAGCTTGACGTTTCTGAGTGTTTAAAAGTAGCAAGTCAGAATCAGAATCGCCTTTATTGTCATTGTAATTTGCATTACAAAGAGATTTGAGTGCAACTCCAAAAAGGTGGTTTCCATGGTGCGAGTAGTTTTTAGCCAAATAAAAGATAGTGAAATTTAACGGTAAATTGTTCAGAGTATATGTACAACTAATATAAACATAAGGTAAAATAAAATAAGATAAAATGTAGGCCAAGTAAAATATAAAACGAGAATTATATACAACTGTGGAATCATATTGCACAGGAAAAATGCACATGGTTTACAGATATTGCACAAGAAACTTGAAAGGTGTGGATTAGCGTGATTTGTTATTGTTCAGTGCAGTGATCACTCTGGGAAAGCTGTCCCTGAGTCTGTTTGTCCTAGTTTTGATTGACCTATACTGTCAGCCGGAGGGTAGTCGGTGAAACAGGTGGGTGCTGGGGTGGGATGTGTCTTTGCTGATGCTGGCAGTTCTGCTGAGGTAGCGAGAGCTGGCAATGTCTTCCAGGCTGAGCAGAGAGCAGCCAGTGATCTCCTGGGCCGTTTTGATCACCCTCTGCAGCGCTCTCCTGTCTGCTGCTGAGCACCCCCCGTACCACGCTGTGATGCAGTACGTCAGGATGCTCTCGATGGTGGCTGTGTAGAACAACACCAGCAGCTTCTCCTCCAGATTTCTCCTGAGCACCCTCAGGAAGTGAAGTCGCTGCTGGGCTTTCTTCACCACCACTGTGGTGTTGGCAGTCCAGGAGAGGCTGTCAGAGAGCTGCACTCCCAGGAACCTGATGGAGCTGACCCTTTCCACACAGTCCCCTTGGATGTAGAGTGGGGCTGGGTCAGCTCTGTTCTTCCTGAAGTCCAGGATTACAGTGGTCCCTTGTTTATCACTGGAGTTACGTTCTAAAAGTAACCCGCCATAAGCGAAATCCGCAAAGTAGTCAGCGCTATTTCTTTGCAATTATTATAGATGTTTTAAGGCTGTAAAACCCCTGACTACACACTTTATACACTTTTCTCAAACAGGCATTAACATTTTCTCACTTTTCTCTCCTGTGTAAACACTCTCTTTTTTCTTCTGGGCGAGAAGATTATGAACAGACACACGCAGAACTCTCCCTTCGCTCACTGCATCCGGAGGTATGAATGTGGGACCCGCAAAGAATCCAAGTCCTCTCTCGGTGGCCACGGAGCTCTGCGGCTGCGGTCAACATCCGCATTAAAACGGCGAGCGTAGTCTTTGGACCTGTTGCCAGATTTGGCGCAGCTCCGCACAGCAGACAGGAGGGCAGTGTGAGTGGCCCGCTGCGGCGCTTACCGAGCCCGCAGACTCAGTAAACGCATCGGAGGCAGTGAGAGCAATCGCGGTGATGCCAACCGGTGCCACGACCGGCCTGCCTGATAAGGATGCAGAACACAATGCGCTGTTAAAAAAAAAGCATGCAAAATTGCACAAAAAAATCTGCGAAACTGCGAGGCCGCGAAAGGTGAACCGCGTTATAGCGAGGGACCACTGTATTTCTTTTGTTTTTGTGGTGTTCAGCGGCAGGTTGTTAGCTGAACACCACGCTGTCAGTCAATTGACCTCATCTCTGTAGTCGTCTCACCCCCCCCCCCCGAGATGAGCCCAATCACGGTGGTATCATCTGCAGACTTTATGACTGTGTTTGTGGGATGGGTCGGAAAGCAGTCATGCGTGTATAGGGTGAACAGGAGGGGGCTCAGTACACAGCCTTGAGGGGAACCGGTGTTGAGTGGGAGGCAGACAAGCTCTGATGTGCTGAGAGACCAGTCTTTCAAAGCACTTCATGACCACAGGCGTAAGTGCAACAGGCCTGTAGTCATTTATGCTCTCCACTGCTGACTTCTTTGGGACTGGAATGATGGTGGAGGATTTGAGGCAGAGTGGAATGATGGCGTGTGACAGGGACAGGTTGAAGATGCAGGTGAAAACTCCAGCCAGTTGGTCAGCACACACTTTGAGTACCTTTCCAAGTACACCATCGGGGCCGGCCGCCTTCCTGGGGTTCACTGCCTTCAGCACATGTCTCACTTCGTGTTCCTGAAGTGTTAGCGTGCTGGTGCTGGAGGGTGGTGGGTGTGGAGTTGCTGCTGTTCTGTCTGCTTTGAAGTGGGCAAAGAAGCGGTTCAGCTCCTCTGCCAGCGAGGCGTCAGACTGAGCAAGACCTAGGTGAAATCAGGCTAAATTCTCCATGTTCATTACTTAATTTCTCAGACATAATCTAAAAAAAAAAAAAAATCTGGAAATCACAATGTATGATTTTTTTAATAATTTATTTGTATGTTACTGCTGCAAATAAGTATTTGAACACCTACCAACTAACAAGAATTCTGGCTCACACAGACCTGTTAATTTTTCTTTAAGAAGCCCTCTTATTCTGCACTCTTCACCTGTATTAATTGCACCTGTTTGAACTTGTTAACTGTATAAAAGACACCTGTTCACACACTCAATCAATCACACTCCAACCTGTCCATGTCTAAGGACACCAGGGACAAAACTGTAGACCTGCACAAGGCTGGGATGGACTACAGGAGAACAGGCAAGCAGCTTGGTAGAAGACTGTCATGATTATTTAATAGAAAGTGGAAGAAACACAAGATGACTGTCAATCTGCCTCATGGAATCTCAGTCTGAGATTCCATGCAAGATCTCACTTTGTGGGGTAAGGATGATTTTCACAGGTGTTCAAATACTTATTTGCAGCAGTAACATACAAATAAATTATTAAAAAATCACACATTGTGATTTCCGGATTATTTTTTTTTTAGATTGTCTCTCACAGTGGACATGCACCTAAGATGAAAATTTCAGACCGCTCCATGATTTCTAAGTGGAAGAACTTGCAAAATCGCAGGGTGTTCAAATACTTATTTTCCTCACTGTATCCTGACAGACAGATGGCGGTGATTGCATAACCCCTGCTGCTATCTGACACTAGAATCAAATAGACAGAAATCTTTTCGCACATTATCTGTTAACGTAACACAACATATTTATGTTAATGGAGTGTTCACTGCAGCCTTATTTTGGTGCACTTGTGAATTTTGGGTGTGGTGTTCAGTTTGCAGTGCATGACACTTTATATAAGGGAAATAGCAGTTATTAACACTAACAGCGACAATTGGCTAGCTGGTGATGGATGTGTAAATAAACCACTCTGTCATGTGTATGTATGTTGGGTGATCAATTGATTTGTGTGATGGTAATTTCATATACTACATCAAGTCAGACCAGGCTGACTAACTGCTCGATAAAGCCAGGAATGTGTTTATTATTTATTTATCAAATGGTAGATAGTAATGGGTAAAGAATTTGCTTTTCACAGCTGGTAGTAACAGCTTTCATTATCTGTTTCTTATTTCCTGTTTCAAATTATTTCCAACATTTAGAAAGTTAATAGATAGCTGATGCTGAATGCTTTTGTAGAGTGTTTGAATAGTTCTGCTGTGAATGGCAGACCTATCGGCAGAAACCAATAAAAATCACTGCAACTTTTACAAAGCCCTTCAGGGTTCAAGGCAGGGGCGTCATTTGCGTCACTTCTGTAAAGCTGTTCACAGCTTGAAAAGCTTCCAGACATTGATTTTTTTTTTCCCCTTTTTATTCTGGCTTTGAAAACAAGCATAGTCATCACTCACACAAAAGGAAATGGGAAGATTTCTTTTACTGCCTCACAACAGTACAGGAGGTTCAGATAATCTAATTTCATATAAATATAAGATCCAGTCCATTACAACTGAGTAATAATTATACATAATAATTAAATCACATGACTCTGAGTGTAAAAAACCCTTTAGCTGCTCCCTTGTTTGCACTTGGGGTTGCCACAGCAAATCCAAAGTGATCTGTATGTTGAACTGGCACAAGTTTTATGCAGGATGTCCTTCCTGATGCAACTCCACATTATATGGATAAATGTGGCAGGGGTGGGATTTGAACCGGGAACCTTCCGCAATAAAACCAAGCACAAGTGGGTAGTGGTCCACCATGATTATTTACACAATGTGTGAAGGTGCACAACATACTAGAGGATATATGTGCACATTGTGTCGCTGGCCAAGGTGTTCATTGTGCAGCTTCATTGTGATCCTGCTTGGAGCTTCAGCCTCTCTTCCCCATGACTTTCACAACCTCCACTACACGTTCCACCACCTGACGTCTCTTCTTAACCTGCTCACGGTGTTCTGTCAGCTGTCTTCCCTCATGACCCCATCACACATAAAGCCCCTTTCACAGCTTATTGTGGTGTACCCTCTACTGTTATGTGTCGACGCGGGTTGAGGAGCGGACCTGCGTCTGACAGAACCCAGCGGTTAAAATAACCAGAAGGCGGTTCCCAACAGAAACAATTTATTTTTCACCTGTGCTTACAAATGTAAAACATAAAAAGCGTCCCTCTGGTGGAGTGATAAGTGGCACGTTCTCCAGCGCCCGCAAGGATTAAAGCCCGGCGCTCCTGGACTCACTACCACCGCCAAACACCCCCCAGGTGGACACGACGAACCGATTCTCTGTGGAGCAAAGAGAAGGTGAGGTGAGTCAGCAGATACAACTCTATCTTTCGCATAACACACGCTATCAGCAACACACTTAGGTCAATGTTTCTTTTTAACTTTATGCAAATGAGCAGCCTCTCACAACAAGTGGAGGATCACTTATCCTGCACGCCACCGCAGTGAGAAGCAAGCTGCACAATTCTCTTCACAGTCTCAGTTTACTGTGTAACAAAACACCAAGATACTATCAACAATTACTTAATCACTTAATTACCTTTAGCGTGTGCTGACAGCATGTGTCCTCACCCTTCCCTGCTTCACGGGCTCGATATGTCAAACCCAGGCGCGGTCCTCAGCGTCTCACAAACAAACGTCACAAGGTCGAGTTCCCGGCAGTTCTGCTCAAATCACACATGACTTATATGCAGAACGCCATCCAATTATCTGCTCCAGCTGCAAGTCTTCAAGGCCGCACGTGAGCCCCTGTCACAGGTGTTCCACATGACGCTAATAAGGGTGAGGACTCTTCAGCCAGCACTTTCTCCACAGACAAATCAGCCCTCATGCCACCTGGAGAGCAAAGAAAAGAAAAGAACACCAACACAGCTAGCCACGCCCCCCCAACACACAACATCTACGCCAAGTTAAGCAGCTCTACATAGAGTTTAAGCAGCTCTACGGCGGGTTTTTGCTCCCTACGTAGCAGTATGCTAAGGTCAAAATCAAATCAAATCAATTTTATTTATATAGCGCCAAATCACAACAAACAGTTGCCCCAAGGCGCTTTATATTGTAAGGCAAAAGCCATACAATAATTACAGAAAAACCCCAATGGTCAAAACGACCCCCTGTGAGCAAGCACTTGGCGACAGTGGGAAGGAAAAACTCCCTTTTAACAGGAAGAAACCTCCAGCAGAACCAGGCTCAGGGAGGGGCAGTCCTCTGCTGGGACTGGTTGGGGCTGAGGGAGAGAACCAGGAAAAAGACATGCTGTGGAGGGGAGCAGAGATCAATCACTAATGATTAAATGTAGAGTGGTGCATACAGAGCAAAAAGAGAAAGAAACACTCAGTGCATCATGGGAACCCCCCAGCAGTCTAAGTCTATAGCAGCATAACTAAGGGATGGTTCAGGGTCACCTGATCCAGCCCTAACTATAAGCTTTAGCAAAAAGGAAAGTTTTAAGCCTAATCTTAAAAGTAGAGAGGGTGTCTTGGACTTTATGTACATCAATTTTGAAGACATACAAACAGTTTGGCACTCTATGGTAAATCTGTGTGGCACAGACAGTTCTCAAAAACTAAGGGACTTTGCAAAGAAAAGAGTGAGAAAAGCCACCAAGACACACAGACAACCCAGAAGAAGAAGTTGTTAGCCACAAACAATTTGCACTGTCGTGAAACCAGCTTGTTAATTTGGTTATTTGATCAGTAAAGATTTACTTGCATTGCTGTGTAAAACTTGAAATCAGCTAATATGGCAGAGCCATGGTGGGGGAGTCATTTTGTGATCTTAAGGACAGATCTCTAGTGTTCATCATAGTTGGGACAGATTGATATCTGAAAGATATTTCCTAAACAGTTACGCATTTTGAACGTTTCACCCTGTTAAAGCTGGATATGTTAAACATCAAATGAATGGAGGTTTGTGAGGGTTTTCACCATCTTTGATCCATCACTTACTTTTCTTTTCTTCCAAATCAAATATCTGTCAATCTTGAGCATTAAACGCAGCCTTAGGGCCCTGTCCCACTGGCGTTTAGGAGGATTTGCACATGAAATGAGGAGACAAAAGCTGAGCGTCCGCAACAAAGGTGGGCGGAAATGACAAATGTCCCGGGGTGGATCAGCGAATACCTGAGGAAGAAAAGCGCATATAACAGGGAACAGAAGCGAAGGCGACCGCGGAGGCACCCCCATGAGGGGCACAGCAGCCTTGGTGCCCTCGCTTCATCCGTGCCCACTCTGTCTGCATGCGCAACATACCATTTGCGACCGTGATGTGGCCGTGCTGGGCACGCGTCATATCTGTTTTGCACGCTGTCCCGGTCTGCCGCCAAGCCGCGCCAACCCGTCAGTTGCGAATATCAGCGGATGACAGGGGATATGCGGCATGTTGGTTGTGTATGTCCTGCGTATGTCTTCAGTATGTGTTCAGGCAGTGATGCGGATCTCATCCGCAGCAGGATTTTTGAGCAGCTCAAAAATCCTGACTGCGGACATGCGTGCCTCTGCGGATGATCACGGACGTGTTCGGATGGCGGCCGACTCATACAGGAATGTTACACAGTTATTGCGGTTGTTTGGCGGATGTGGGCCACTTTTGTGCGCATTCCATCTGCAAATCCTCCTAAACGCCAGTGGGATAGGGCCCTTACTGCTTACGTTTTTAGAGAGAACTCGAAGCATTGAAACAAATAGAATATGAGTTTATTCACTGAATATCACACCTACTCCTATGTGAAAATGGAATTGACTGTGTACTTTCTTTCTTGCTGTGTTTGTGTGTTTAGGTTAGCGTTTGGAAACTGTAACGGCCTGGCAGTGGTGGACTACATACAGAAAACCATCCTGTTGTGCGTGGCAACTCTGGATCTGTACGGAGCCGCCGACCCCTATCAGCGCCTTACCCGATCCCCCCGCAGGAATAGACAGTCCACCTCAGGTACCCTAAGACAGAAGCACACCCTGGTCCTGTCATGCACGTCCGCATCCACACTTTACACCACAATGCAACTACATAAGTGTAAAAGCAGTCACCATGTTCAGGGTACATGGTCTCTCATTCCTGTTACCTTCTTTTGCAAGCGTTTTTTCTGTCTTGCTTATCTGTCTCTTTTCCTCCTCTTAGTCAAGACCGATAAATCAGGCAGATGCTACACTTTACTGATTATTAATGTTTTATAAATTTCATATCAGCGAAACTCTTTTTTGTTATGTTTCTTGGATAATTGAACAGCACTGCGCTGAATGTTTACAAGTGTCCTATCAGTCAGACTGAGTTATTTTGACCTAATTATGTGGTTGAATAAGCATCATTAGTTTTTTCCCCAGTGCTAGGAAAAAAAAAAAACTCAGAACCTGTACAAAGTTGAAGGTATTTGGTGCTGTAGAAAATGATTTAGATATATCAACAACTGTCACAAAATACCAATGGGCAGCAAGTTAAATCCACAGCGACTGGTTACTTTATCACAGATCAAGAACACATAACGGGCCAGTCACACTGGGAATTGACATCAAATTTGAATTGAAGAGCTGTCACCTGTTACTCATGGCTTTGTGTTGTCACTTTGTCAACTTATCCTATAGTCATCTATTACTCAGAAATGATCTTTAAACGAGAAAACAAAAATAAAATATGCTCAAATTAAATGGCTTGACTAAATCAAAAGTAACCACTTCCCTGTGATTAGCATGAAAGGCATAGGTGTATTGGAATCGGATGGCAAATCAGTGAGTGAGTGAGTCAGCAAAATTTCTTTCAGTAACTGTAAAAACTGCATATTCAGGTCAAACATTTTGCATTCTGATCAATACAGGTGAACACCAGTGAACCTTCTATTCAGTCCTGTGAAAAACAGTTTATTGCTTTTGTGAGTTGAGATAAGAAACAGCCAAATGATCCCCAGGCCAAAGAAATTCCTCTGGAGGGAAAACAGTCGGGCAATTTGACCTTCAGGTTTGATAAGCCTGTAATGTTGTGGTTTGAGCAGTGAAAAACACTTTTAACAGTTCCACTTGAACAACCAAATCCCAATTAGACTTCAGACAACTTTATTGATCCCAAAAAAGGGCAATTATGTTTACACTCCAATTACCTCAGACAAGATACAGCAATTAATCCACAATTATTACTTGTTTACCGTAATAATGGCACACATCAAAATTAAAGACAACACATATACATTTGACATTGTTTATGTGCACTAAACTTGAAGCAGTCCGTCATCCGAATGGAGGCAAAGTGGGTGAAGGCCGCTGCAACTATAAGTCGCGCCGCCAGGATTATGAATTAAGAATATTCCCAATTATGAATTAAGAATATTCACCGGCCTCTGAAATCTTCAACTTCAACTGCAAGGCACGCATCTGCTCCAAGATGTCATCCAATTTGCGTCTGAGTTCAAGAGTCATTGCAGTCTGTGAATGCACTGCCTTGCCAACCTTGTTAATCATGACAGACAAGCGAGGGGCCATGGCTCTTGATGCCACTGTCTTGCCAATTTTCTGGTAGATCAGGGCAGCACATAAGCCAAGAACTCCAGGAGTCAAGAACATAGCCCGCAGGATGTGTTCCATCTGGGCACGTAGGATCCCCTGGTCCTGACATTCTTGTAGAAAAAATGGTGTCAATAGCGTTCAGAGACCAGCTGATCAATTCCATGGTTAATCCAATAGTAGTCCAATAGATCCAGTATCCAATATAATTTGAGGAATTCACAGTCTGGTGAAGTAGGGACTTGAAGGTTAAAGCAGAGAACAGAGATAAGGGAGAGTGGAGGAGATGTGACCGCCCTCGTCGGAGTCCCAAGCTGTTTCCACTGATCATCTTTAACCCTCTGGGGTCCGAGGGCATTTTTTGGACAGTTCACTCTCCTGGCATAAATGTTTTATTACTGCTGTTAAAAGCTCACCCTGCATCCCACAATCAAGTTTTTTGTCTCTTTTTTCAGGACAACCTGTACTTTCAGAATATATATATGCTTTTGTGGTGTTTTATAAGTGTAATAAAGGTTTACAATCATAAATAAGAAAGGAAAAAAATAATTATTTTCACACATATTTATTCAAAACAGCAAACTATAATAAACAACTATTTTGACACTTTATAAAGGTTGTTTGGGGTCTTTTTTAAAATAATGTACAAAAATAAAGGTTTTAAAATACACACAAATGCACATTTTGAACAATATATACAAAATGGTCTATGCATTTTGTTTGTCTTTATGCTACATCTCAAAGCAATTTCTGTCTGCTATTACACAAAGGCTTAAGCCCCTTTCACACCGGGACTGCTCCCAGTTGTGTCGTGTGTTGTCATGACAACACTGCGTGAAGCAACCCAGTGCGCAGAAAGGAGGTGGTTTCAGCGCAAGTCAGAGCAACAGGACGGTACTCAGCGTGACTGGAAGCCACACCCTCACAAGACCACATTACCCGATGCCAATTTATGATTCCTGCTGTGTTCCATTGTTCCCGAAGTATAAATCATGCAGGATTGTTTTTATACCATGTACTCAATGCAGTAAAAACTACACGCTTAAAAAAAGACCACAGGAAAAAAAATGCTGATTGCAGCTGCTTCTCTGTGTGGAGCTGTCTGGTGAAGAGAGGCACTGTGAAGCAGCTTCTTCTCTCACAGATGTGTTTAAATAAAATCCATAAAAGTCCTGCTCACAGACTGATTGCCAGAGACATCCAGTAAAATGTCTGGACATCTCCAGTCCAGTCACGGACGGTTCGTTCACGCGCGCACATGTGAACAATAAAAAGGAAAAAAAAAACTGTCTGCAAGCAGTTAGTTCCTTTATCTCCTCAAACTCTCTCACCACAGTTATAAAAAGAACAAGAAATGACATAAGTCCTGCTCACAGACTGATTGCCAGAGACAGGACATATCAACATCAAGTAGAACTCCAGACATCTCCACATTTGCTCACGGAGGGTTCGTTTGTGCACAGTCTGGCTGCAGCCAAAGTGTGCAATCTGATTTCTCTGTGCAGAGAACCTGCAGGCTGCGTCCTCACCTCCTCTCTGCCCCCTGCTGCGCACCTGATGCAGAAATTCCTGCGTCGTCATGACGCAACAGGGAGCAACTGGGAGCAGCCCCGGTGTGAAAGGGGCTTAACGCTGATCACCTCCATTCATATGTACAACGTTGCGCTTTTACACATGGAGCCAGCAGCCACAGGGTTCTTCAAATAGCATTCACATGCCACAGAGTAACAGATCACTGCTCCTAACAATCTTTGGCCTACCATGTGAGACTGCTCTGCCCTACAATTGGATATTGGAAAACCATGTGACGGTGAACCAATTCCGACTGGACAGTCAAATTCCGCACATCATCACACAGCTTCTATGAGGAGTACAAAGATGGTGGATGGATAGCTCGAAAGTCCGTGGAGTTAACCTTTCAGCAAAAAAAGTAAGTTTCTATCTCATATCATTAAAAAGTTATTTATAATTTAGTAAAACTTGTCCTCAGCCATCGTATACAACAGCGTCAGCCCCAGAGGGTTAAGATGTTTCTACCATTTACCTGGGGTAAATTCAGTTGAATGGGCATGATTTGGAAAGGCACACACCTGTCTACATATAAGGTCCCACAGTTGACAGTGCATGTCAGAGCACAAACCAAGCATTAAGTCAAAGGAATTGTCTGTAGACCTCTGAGACAGGATTATCTCAAGGCACAAATCTGAGGAATGGTACGGAAACATTCCTGCAGCTTTGAAGGTCCCAATGAACACAGTGGCCTCCATCATCCATAAATGGAAGACATTTGACTCCACCAGGACTCTTCCTAGAGTTGTCCACCCATCTAAACTGAGCAGTTGGGGGAGAAGGGCCTTAAGCCCCTTTCACACTGGGTCTGCTTTGTGTTGCATATACTTTGTATCTAATAACGCAGGAATGTCTGTGTCATTTGCGCACAGCGGGGGGGGGCAAAGCTTGAGGAGGTGAGAGTGCCGAGGACCTCAGCTACAACTAGACTGTAAAATGAGCAGGTGTGCACTCTGATTTCTCTTCTAGTTTATATTTGTTCCTGTGACCGCAGAGCTGCAGCCAGTGTCCGTGAGTGGACGTGGAGATGTCCTCTATGAGGAGATATACTGGATGTGGACATGTCCTGTCGCTGGCAATCAGTCTTTGAGCAGGACTTAATGGACTTTATTTAAAGTAGACCTGCATTGAAATAAATGCAGTCAGATCTTTGGACCAAAAAATGACATATTTACACATAAGATCCTTCTGAATGTAGTAAAGTAAATCTGCAAGCTCAAATCTGTCATTCAACGGAGAAATTTTTGTTTAAACAATGACAAATTTACAGCTAAAATTTGGCCCTCCACAAAACTGTCATCACATCCAGGATGTTGCCGAAACGTCAGAGAGAAGACCCTGTCCCAGCATGCATTGAGCGTGCCATCTGTAATTTGTGGATTTACGTCAGTTTGCATCTCTTACAAAAGCACCTTTTTATTGTCTTATACGGAAGGATCGACTTTTTTTAAAACTTCATATTGGCTTGCGGTACATTTGGTGAGTATACATTTCTTTTATTTTTGCCTGAAAATTATTTTTGGGGACTTTTTCATACGCCCATTTGATTGAGTGGTGTTGCATTGAAAATCTACTGTCTTTAGCTTACCGCCATTTCAAGGTTGTTTATGATCATTTTGCCTTTAGACTAGATCTATATTTGATCATATTTCCCCAGAGGCACTCCATGCAAGCCAATATTTTCTCACGGGCAGGGCTGGGGTCGGGGTTACTGTGATGACCCACTCACATGCTGCGCTAGTGAGCTGGCTGGCACAGTAACCCCTTGCTCACACTGCCTCTGGTGTTACCATTGCGGGGTACGGATGCGGGACCCGCAAAGAATCCAAGTCATTAAAAAGATACAAACCTCTCTCAGTGGCCACGGAGCTCTGTGGCTCCGGTTACCGAGACCGTGTGGCACTGCAGATTTTTCCGCAAGAAGTCTATCCTTGCGGCTGCCGGAGCATTCTGCATCAAAACAGCAAGCGTAGTCTCTGGACTTGTTGCCAAGTTGGCCGCACCTCCATTCAGTAGACAGGGAGGTGGAGCCGGAGTTGGCCGCAGCTCTGCACAGCAGACACAGGGGTGGTGTGAGTGGCCCGCTATGGTGTTTACTGAGCCCGCAGACTCGGTAAGCTCATCGGAGGCAGTGAGAGCAAGGCGTAAGGGTTGGGGAAGAATGTCGCCTGCTGTAGACGTCGACGCTGATCTGAGCATGCAGAGCTGTATCTCGCATTCATTGCAGCTTACTTTTGGATGTTGAAACCAGGATGTGTATAACAGTAACATTACTAACAGATAAAATTGCGGGATTTCATTGCGGGATCGGACTGAAGGTGCTAGCACTCCGTCTTCTCCCTTGCGTCACGGCAATGTCCCGGATGTACAAACAGTTTTCGCGGAGGGCCAAATTTTAGCTGCAAATTTGTCATTTTTAAACAAAGATTTCTCCACTGAATTACAAATTTGGGCTTGCAGATTTACTTTACTGCATTCATAAGGGTCTTATAAATACATTTCAGCTATTTCTTTCTGAGATCTGACCACATTTATTTCAGTGCAGGTCTATTTTAACACAATCGTGAGAGAACTTGAAGAGGTGAGCGCAAGGAGCTGCACCCAGGCTGTGATGAGCATTTTTTTTCCTTTTAATTGTTCACATGTGCTCTTTGAGTGGTATAGTTTTATTGCATTGTGTACACAGTATAAAAAGTTTGACAACAATCATGAGTGATTTATAGCTCTGCAACAATGGAGCACAGCAGGAATCATAAATTGGCATCGGGTAGCATTATATTGTATGGGTGTGGCATCCAGTCATGTTAAGTACCGTTAAATTGTCTCAACTTGTGAGAAAACTACTTCTGTTCTGTGTCCTGTGCTCAACGCCAAATAAATTAAAAGTTTCATTTTTTTGTGTCCGTTTCGCGTTGCCCTTTGCATCCCACACGGTATTGTGGTGTGAGGTTGCATCAACTTGGCGTCGTCATGATAGGCCTGGTGTGAAAGAGGCTTTAGTCAGGGAGGTGACCAAGAACCCGATGGTCTCTCTGTCAGAGCTCTAGCATTTTCTGTGGAGAGAGGAGAACCTTTCAGAAGGAGATCTCTGCAGCAAACCACCAATCAAGCCTGTATGGTAGAGTGGCCAGACAGAAGCCACCACTTAATAAAAGGCACATGGAAGCCCGCCTGGAGTTTGCCACAAAAAGGCACCTGAAGGACTGAAAAACAAAATTCCCTGGTCTGATAAGACAAAGATTGAACTCTTTGGTGTGAATGCCAGGTGTTATGTTTGGAGAAAACCAGACCCTAAGCACATAGCCAAGATATCAAAGGAGTGACTTCAGGACAACTCTGTGAATGTCCTTGAGTGACCCTGCCAGAGCCCAGACCTGAATTTGACAGAACATCTCTGGAGAGATCTGAGAATGGCTGTGTACCAACTCTCCTCATCCAACCTGATAGAGCTCGAGAGGTGCTGCAAAGAGGAATGAGCAAAACTGCCCAAAGATAGGTGCGGCAAGCGTGTGGCATCATATTCAAGAAGACTTAAGGCTATAATTGCTGCCAAAGGTGCATCAACAAAGTACTGAGTAAAGGGTAGTGTTAGATATATTTGTGTGTTCAGTTATGGTTTTCTTTATTTGTTTTCTGTACTTGTTTGGGTATTAAAGTAGTTATCTTACTGAGGATTGTATTCTTAGTTTTCACTCTTATTCTTACTTTCCTTTGTTCTCTGTTGGTATGTGCATGTCGAAACAGATTTAACCAGTTTTTTTAACCATTTAGGACAAAGAGAGTTAGGTTACATTATAAATCATATATGTTCCATTACTGCACAGGTCCTGAGCAGGGGGTTGGACCTCCCTCAAATGCCCACGTAAACTCATTGATAGGGTAGCTGTGTGATGTTACCTGGTAAACATATAATGTACTAGGAGAATACATTATGTGCTTGCAACTTTGACGGTGGTTTTGAGGCAGATACATGCAAACTTACTAAAATAGTTGGTTGGACAAGCCATTACAGTAAAAGGGCCGTGCTCACTCGCTGTAATGACTGACAACTTTCAATCTGTTATTACTGTAGAACACTTTCTAATTTTGCATGGCAGATGTGACATGACACGACAATTTAATAAAAAACCGCCGTGGTCACTGCTTACACCTGTGTCAAATTTTAGCACCACCAGATATTCATGTAGATTACATTAAAGTTGAATGAATGTCAAATTTCCTAGTGTAACTGGCTCTGAATTCATCCACTTCTTTTCTGTCTCTCACAAACAAAATGACAAAAAAACACCAAAATCCATGCTTGTGCACTTTTCTACAGATGAGCACTATGATATGTGCATATTTACAGACTGCCTGTCACTCTATGATGACACTTTGATGCATGATGTCATTTAATTTGTCTGTCCTTTCTGTTTTTAGTCCTGCTTGATTATAGTCAAAAGCCACAGAGGTCTCTTTACATTCCGATCCCCGTCTTCCTTGTCCCTGCTCCTGATCTGGCCTGGCGATGGCTCAGAAGAGCCTCTTCACACGTAGTTGGTGAAAAGATATTCAATACCCAACACTGCCATGACTGTATTTGATCTGAATTTGGGTTCAAATCACTGAGTGATTTTCTATTTTAGATATATGCGTCCCTTTAGTGAATGATTTTAAACTTTTATATTACATAAATCCCACATGTGTCCCTGAAAATACAACACAGGCATTCAAGTCAAGGTAGATGCAAGGTTGAATTTGAGCTTTAGAGCCAATTCTTTTGATTTGCTGTTGCATAAGTGCTTTTATTGATTACCACAGCACTTCGTGTTCACAACTTTCTCTTTGTAAAGGTCTCTCTGTTGGGTCTTGGCAATCGATTTGGGGAAGGAAGCAAAAAAAAAAAAAAGAAAATTGTGCCCTTTTTATGTGTTTTTACTGTGGGTGGTGATGGCCGTCATGCTGACTACTTTCTATGCTCACCTTTATGGAAATTAAAACATGTTGATTAAAAAAATTATAATAATGATAATAATAATAATAAAAACACACTAGAGGACATAGCGTGAAACTGTTAAAACCCCTTTTTCCTTTAGTATGTCATGTGATAGAATAATTTAATAATATATTAAAACTATAATCAAATGCTAGGCACAGTATCAACACTGTTTAACAGATTTTATTGTTGCTGCTCTATTTTCATTTCAAAACATTGCTCCAGTTTTGCCTCTTGAACATAACGCTTTGTCTTGCAACATTTTTAGCTGTTGTCACCACTCTTGTCTATATATATGTGTCAGTCAAGCTTAGCATATTCATCTCATAATATACAAGGTCTATTAGAAAAGTATCCAACCTTATTATTTTTTTCAAAAACCATATGGATTTGAATCACGTGTGATTACATCAGACATGCTTGAACCCTTGTGGGCATGCGAGAGTTTTTTCACGCCTGTCGGTTACGTCATTCGCCTGTGGGCAGTCTTTGAGTGAGGAGTGGTCCACCCTCTCGTCGTTTTTTTCATTGTTTATGAATGGCTCAGAGACTGCTGCTTTGTTTGATCAAAATTTTTTCAAAATTGTAAGGCACAACTGAGTGGACACCATTCGATAAATTCAGCTGGTTTTTGGTAAAAAAATTAATGGCTGATGAGAGATTTTGGTCTGGTAGTGTCGCCGTAAGGACAGCCCACGCTGCCTGACAGCGATCTGCGTTTCGAGGCGGCAGCATCTCGCCGTTTCAAGTTGAAAACTTCCACATTTCAGGTTCTGTTGACCCAGGAAGTCGTCAGAGAACAGAGAACTTTCAGAAGAAGTCGGCATGAGGAGTTTATTCGGACATTCCATTGTTAACGGACATTTTGTAATGAAAGAACGTGCGGGCAGAGTCGCATGTCGGGCCGGACCCGACCGCGGGGGGTCGCGACAGGAAAAACACCTCCGTTGGAAACCTTAACGGACAAGTTGGAACATGCCCAAGCTGTTAAACAATTTCTCAGTTACTCACTTGTTGAAAGCCATCAAAAGCCCCCTGAATTTTACAAATGGTTTTCAACACGGAGGTATTTTTCCTGTCGCGGAGCACACAGATTCGCCGAATCGTCACGGAAACGACTCGGCGAATTTGCGCGCACGTCTTTCATTAAAAAATGTCCTTAATAATAATAATAATCTCTCATCAGCCGTTAAACTTTTCACCGAAAACCAGCTTAATTTCTCGAATAGTATCCACTCGGATATTCCTCACAGGTCCAGAAAACATTTTGATAAAGCAACGAGCGTCGTCTGGAGCAGCGTGTGAAACAAAGGAATTCAGCCGAGAGGGCGGGACCACATCTCACTCAAGGCCTGCCCACAGGGAAATGACGTCACCGACACGCGTGAAAAAACTCACGCATGCGCACGAGGGTTCAAGCATGATTGGTGGAATCGCACGTCATTCAAATCCATATAGTTAAAAAAAAATAAAAGGGTCGGTTTATTGTCTAATAGACCTCGTAATTTATAATTTGTGTGTCAATTTATTGAGGCTTCAAACATTTTTGGACAAAATGCAGTACCTTATGTTCTTTCAGTCAGCATTTGTTTATTTTTAACAATCCAATTATTTGATGTAACAAACTAGTAATTATGTGAGTGAATATAACGCAAAGTTCACTTCTTCTGAGATACAGTGTGGTCCACTGAACAATTACATCTTCCTTGCTATGATTTGGAGCAGTAGTGGTTGTATCTTGTCTGTCCTCCCCGAACACTAATTCAATTGGTGCTTGCTGTCATTTTCTTTTCCTCTCTAAGCCTGTGTGTTTTTCTCTCTCCCCTCCTTCCCCCTTCCCTCCCTTCCCGTCTTTCCTGCCCATACCCCCCCCCCCCCCCCCCCCATCATTTTACCATTTTTCTTCATGTTCTTTTCCACCATCTGGCCATGCACTTTTCTCTCAACATCTTCCCTGCATTGGCCATGATTACTTGCTCTCCATTTCTGCCATCTGTCCTTCTGTTCTTACCACTTCACCTTTCTATCTTAAATCCACTTATCACCACCTACACATTTTCATCTTTCCCAACCCCATTCTTTTTTTTTTCTTTTTTCATTCTCCCCCTCTCTTCCCTGCCCTCTTCCCACCATTTGGTGACTCTGTGGCTGCTGATGTGGGCATGCGGGCCTGCCTGACAGAGTTTTGCATGCGTGGCCTGTCTAACTTTTATTCAGATTCAAAGAAAAGGATCCGTACATCCTATCAGAGTAAGTCAAGCCTTCCTCAAGGCTGTGGGGGTCTGTGTGTCAGACGTGGGCATTGGGTGGCTGTGGTCACATTTAAAGGTGGCAAAATCATGCTAAGACAACAGGGATGTTGGAGTAAGTTGATGTTGGAAGCAAGAGGACACGCCAAAGATATGAGTGGAATTATCTTTTTCACATCAGCAGACCTGCCAACTATTACACAATTTGCATATCTGGTTCACTGGTTATAATGTTGCACAGATGCTCTCAAAACTACATAAAAGCATTGCAACTGGAAAAATAACATGAGGTGGAACAGGTCTGGGAGCATGTGATAGTTATGCATGTTGCGATATCCACTACAGAACCACCCTGAGTCCTCAGTGGTAACCACAAGAGCAATTCCATCCCAACTTCCCAAAACTAGCCATCAATCAGTTACAGCCATGTGATGTCCAATTTTAATTTTCAATTTCAATTTATTTTCATTTATATAGCACAAAATCACAACAGAGTTGCCTCAAGGCGATTCACACAAATAAGGTCTAACCTTACCAAACCCCAGAGCAAGCACACAGGTGACAGTTGTAAGGAAAAACTCCCTGTGATGATTTGAGGAAGAAACCTCAAGCAGACCAGACTCAAAGGGGTGACCATCCGCTGGCACTACTGATGAACATCTGCTGAACACTACTGGCCAGTAGATGGCAGTAGAGACTGTGAAAACTTGACAAAACAAAATCCCAGATAATCCGTGTCTGCTACGTTTAAGATGCGTGGAATTTAATAAACGCAAATTAAATTTGAGATATCTTATACTGTATATATTACTCTGGAACAAAGACGACAGACAGTGACATAAGCAGGACTCTAAATAGCAAACAAGAATTGATTGCAGTGATTCCAATTGAAAATAATGGAGAAGCAACCTGGGCTTCTTCTGGCATTTTGACATAAAACAAACACAATAACAATGTCTATAAACCCAGAGAATATATTCACGAGAGTTTTAGGCACAATATACAAAGGGTTTAATGCTGTTGTCCGTGTGGAGCCTGATCAGAGTGTCCCAAATGCATTTCTCCTGTTGTGAACTTTTACAGTACCCATAATGCACTGCGCACACACCATGTCCACATTAAAACCTTTCAAATTAGTGCAGTACTTTAAAACTAAAACATATAGCTGATATTTTCACTTTATAAAACTTCAGACGTGGCGTTAATTTAAAATTTTAACCATAAATTAAAACTGTATGCCTCTGGATGACGTGATATTGCCAGCGTATCAGTATGGGGTCAAAAAAAGAGCTTTTTTCTTTTCTGTGACCAGTTCTCCTTTGCCTGCAGAAGATAGAGCGGTTTCTTCTGGAATCAGCTCTCCTCTATTTGTGGAGGATAGAACTGCACATCTACTAAAAAAACATTTAACAAGTAGGTACTCAGTTGATTTGAAACTTAATAAATGTTTGTAACTATAAAGCTTTGTTCACCACGCATCCAAAAATATGTTAGTGGTCTAAAATTTATCGGACCAAAACCTATCGGATGATAATTGGTCCGATGATGGTTTTCAAAGTTACCTGAAAAGCTAATCCGACAATGAAAACATTAGCTTCGATGGTTAGCGGATGAGCAGAAGTGTGCCCACCACTGATGATCCACAGTATCAAACGCAGCACTAAGCTCAAACAACACCAGAACTGTAGTGATGCCCAAATCCACTGCAAGGAGATCATTCATTCTCAGTAAGGTGGTTCACAAGCTGCTGTAAAACCCCCTTTTTCAGAATTTTAGAGCAATATGAGAGATTTGTTATTTGTCTATTGTTTTTCAATTCACTAGGGTCAAGATTAGATTTCTTAAGTAATGGTTTAATCACTGCAGATTTTAAACGTTTAGGAGCAGATCCAGATATTAATGAGAGATTAATAATTTGCAACACAGTTGGCCCAAGAGTGGGCCACAGGTCCTTAAACAGTTTTGTTGGTATAGGAACAAATAAACAGGTTGTGCTTCTTGTAGACATTCCGAGTTTCGTCAGCATGCCTAGTGAGATACTGTCAAATTCTGTAAATCTAGGTAATACCTCAGTAATGGCGCGCACCTCAATAGCAGGGTGTAGTGGCTGGGTTAAGGCATGCTGGGATATGTTTAACCTAATGTCTTCTATTTTCTTCTCACAGTAATCCAAAAAATCTTGTGATGTAAAGGGAGAGTGATTTACAGATTTTTTTTTTTTTTTCATTTATATGGCGCCAAATCACAACAGAGTTGCCTCAAGGCGCTTCACACAGGTAAGGTCTAACCTTACTAACCCCCAGAGCAACAGTGGTAAGGAAAAACTCCCTCTGAGGAAGAAACCTCAAGCAGACCAGACTCAAAGGGGTGACCCTCTGCTTGGGCCATGCTACAAACATAAATTACAGAACAATTCACGGACGAATATACAAGAAATGCTGTTGGTGCACAGGACAGGAGGGTCGCCAACACAAATAGTTTTCTCTGGGCCCCTCCCCAATCGGACCGGGAGTGACATGTTTAGCCGCATGTTCTCCTTGAATTGCTGGCTGTCTGAGTGGTGTCCAAAAAATGAGGTGGGCTTCATAGATAATTGGCAAAGCTTCTGGGGAAAACCTGGTCTTGTTAGGAGAGACGGCATCCATCCCACTTTGGATGGAGCAGCTCTCATTTCTAGAAATCTGGCCAATTTTCTTAAATCCTCCAAACCGTGACTATCCAGGGTTGGGACCAGGAAGCAGAGTTGTAGTCTTACACACCTCTCTGCAGCTTCTCTCCCCCTGCCATCCCCTTATTACCCCATCCTCGTAGAGACGGTGCCTGCTCCCAGACTACCAATAACCAGCAAAAATCTATTTAAGCATAAAAATTCAAAAAGAAAAAATAATATAGCACCTTCAACTGCACCACAGACTAAAACAGTTAAATGTGGTCTATTAAACATTAGGTCTCTCTCTTCTAAGTCCCTGTTGGTAAATGATATAATAATTGATCAACATATTGATTTATTCTGCCTTACAGAAACCTGGTTACAGCAGGATGAATATGTTAGTTTAAATGAGTCAACACCCCCGAGTCACACTAACTGTCAGAATGCTCGTAGCACGGGCCGGGGCGGAGGATTAGCAGCAATCTTCCATTCCAGCTTATTAATTAATCTAAAACCCAGACAGAGCTTTAATTCATTTGAAAGCTTGACTCTTAGTCTTGTCCATCCAAATTGGAAGTCCCAAAAACCAGTTTTATTTGTTATTATCTATCGTCCACCTGGTCGTTACTGTGAGTTTCTCTGTGAATTTTCAGACCTTTTGTCTGACTTAGTGCTTAGCTCAGATAAGATAATTATAGTGGGCGATTTTAACATCCACACAGATGCTGAGAATGACAGCCTCAACACTGCATTTAATCTATTATTAGACTCTATTGGCTTTGCTCAAAAAGTAAATGAGTCCACCCACCACTTTAATCATATCTTAGATCTTGTTCTGACTTATGGTATGGAAATAGAAGACTTAACAGTATTCCCTGAAAACTCCCTTCTGTCTGATCATTTCTTAATAACATTTACATTTACTCTGATGGACTACCCAGCAGTGGGGAATAAGTTTCATTACACTAGAAGTCTTTCAGAAAGCGCTGTAACTAGGTTTAAGGATATGATTCCTTCTTTATGTTCTCTAATGCCATATACCAACACAGTGCAGAGTAGCTACCTAAACTCTGTAAGTGAGATAGAGTATCTCGTCAATAGTTTTACATCCTCATTGAAGACAACTTTGGATGCTGTAGCTCCTCTAAAAAAGAGAGCTTTAAATCAGAAGTGCCTGACTCCGTGGTATAACTCACAAACTTGTAGCTTAAAGCAGATAACCCGTAAGTTGGAGAGGAAATGGCGTCTCACTAATTTAGAAGATCTTCACTTAGCCTGGAAAAAGAGTCTGTTGCTCTATAAAAAAAGCCCTCCGTAAAGCTAGGACATCTTTCTCATCACAAATTGAAGAAAATAAGAACAACCCCAGGTTTCTTTTCAGCACTGTAGCCAGGCTGACAAAGAGTCAGAGCTCTATTGAGCTGAGTATTCCATTAACTTTCATGACTTTCTTTGCTAACAAAATTTTAACTATTAGAGAAAAAATTACTCATAACCATCCCAAAGACGTATCGTTATCTTTGGCTGCTTTCAGTGATGCCGGTATTTGGTTAGACTCTTTCTCTCCGATTGTTCTGTCTGAGTTATTTTCATTAGTTACTTCATCCAAACCATCAACATGTTTATTAGACCCCATTCCTACCAGGCTGCTCAAGGAAGCCCTACCATTATTTAATGCTTTGATCTTAAATATGATCAATCTATCTTTGTTAGTTGGCTATGTACCACAGGCTTTTAAGGTGGCAGTAATTAAACCATTACTTAAAAAGCCATCACTTGACCCAGCTATCTTAGCTAATTATAGGCCAATCTCCAACCTTCCTTTTCTCTCAAAAATTCTTGAAAGGGTAGTTGTAAAACAGCTAACTGATCATCTGCAGAGGAATGGTCTATTTGAAGAGTTTCAGTCAGGTTTTAGAATTCATCATAGTACAGAAACAGCATTAGTGAAGGTTACAAATGATCTTCTTATGGCCTCGGACAGTGGACTCATCTCTGTGCTTGTTCTGTTAGACCTCAGTGCTGCTTTTGATACTGTTGACCATAAAATTTTATTACAGAGATTAGAGCATGCCATAGGTATTAAAGGCACTGCGCTGCGGTGGTTTGAATCATATTTGTCTAATAGATTACAATTTGTTCATGTAAATGGGGAATCTTCTTCACAGACTAAAGTTAATTATGGAGTTCCTCAAGGTTCTGTGCTAGGACCAATTTTATTCACTTTATACATGCTTCCCTTAGGCAGTATTATTAGACGGTATTGCTTAAATTTTCATTGTTACGCAGATGATACCCAGCTTTATCTATCCATGAAGCCAGAGGACACACACCAATTAGCTAAACTGCAGGATTGTCTTACAGACATAAAGACATGGATGACCTCTAATTTCCTGCTTTTAAACTCAGATAAAACTGAAGTTATTGTACTTGGCCCCACAAATCTTAGAAACATGGTGTCTAACCAGATCCTTACTCTGGATGGCATTACCCTGACCTCTAGTAATACTGTGAGAAATCTTGGAGTCATTTTTGATCAGGATATGTCATTCAAAGCGCATATTAAACAAATATGTAGGACTGCTTTTTTGCATTTACGCAATATCTCTAAAATCAGAAAGGTCTTGTCTCAGAGTGATGCTGAAAAACTAATTCATGCATTTATTTCCTCTAGGCTGGACTATTGTAATTCATTATTATCAGGTTGTCCTAAAAGTTCCCTAAAAAGCCTTCAGTTAATTCAAAATGCTGCAGCTAGAGTACTGACGGGGACTAGAAGGAGAGAGCATATCTCACCCATATTGGCCTCTCTTCATTGGCTTCCTGTTAATTCTAGAATAGAATTTAAAATTCTTCTTCTTACTTATAAGGTTTTGAATAATCAGGTCCCATCTTATCTTAGGGACCTCGTAGTACCATATCACCCCAATAGAGCGCTTCGCTCTCAGACTGCAGGCTTACTTGTAGTTCCTAGGGTTTGTAAGAGTAGAATGGGAGGCAGAGCCTTCAGCTTTCAGGCTCCTCTCCTGTGGAACCAGCTCCCAATTCAGATCAGGGAGACAGACACCCTCTCTACTTTTAAGATTAGGCTTAAAACTTTCCTTTTTGCTAAAGCTTATAGTTAGGGCTGGATCAGGTGACCCTGAACCATCCCTTAGTTATGCTGCTATAGACGTAGACTGCTGGGGGGTTCCCATGATGCACTGTTTCTTTCTCTTTTTGCTCTGTATGCACCACTCTGCATTTAATCATTAGTGATCGATCTCTGCTCCCCTCCACAGCATGTCTTTTTCCTGGTTCTCTCCCTCAGCCCCAACCAGTCCCAGCAGAAGACTGCCCCTCCCTGAGCGTGGTTCTGCTGGAGGTTTCTTCCTGTTAAAAGGGAGTTTTTCCTTCCCACTGTAGCCAAGTGCTTGCTCACAGGGGGTCGTTTTGACCGTTGGGGTTTTACATAATTATTGTATGGCCTTGCCTTACAATATAAAGTGCCTTGGGGCAACTGTTTGTTGTGATTTGGTGCTATATAAAAAAAAATTGATTGATTGATTGATTGAAATACAACTCCCATCTCTGGATGGAGCTGCACCTTAAACGGAGAGAAAAAAACAAAATCAGGCATCAGAAAGACAAGAAATAGTGTATAATTTGTCAGCATTAATCAACAAGAAAAACAGAAGAAATACTAAGGTGATCGCCGGCCACTAGCCCTAAGCTTCAATGAAAGACCCAGAATTTAGGTAAAGTTGAGGCTGTGGCACGCTCCATTTCCTAATAAAATGAATTAAAAGAGTAAAAAGTGTAAAACAAAACTGTACCAGTATGCTAGCCATACGAAAGGGAAAAGAAGTGTGTCTTACTGTAAGTTTGGACTTGAAAGTCTCCACAGAATGTGACTGTTTTATTAACGCAGGAAGATCATTCCACAGAACAGGGCATGATAGGAGAAAGCTCTGTGACCCGCAGACTTCGTATTCACCCTAGGAACACAAAGTAGTCCTGCACCCTGAGAACGCAAAGCCCGGGCCGGTACGTAAGGTTTAATTAGGTCATCTAGGTAGGGAGGTGCCAGTCCATGAACAATTTTATAGACTAGTAGCAGAACCTTAAAATCTGATCTCACTGGGACAGGAAACCAGTGAAAGGATGCCAAAATGGGTGTAATGTGGTCGAACTTTCTGCTTCGTGTCAGAACTCTGGCTGCAGCATTACTGCGGTAAACCAGAAAATAGAACATTGCAGTAGTCCAATCTAGAAGAGATAAACGCATGGATCAGGGTCTCAGCATCAGCCATAGACAGGATGGGACGAATCTTCGCTATATGTCGCAGGTGGAAGAAAGCAGTCCTGTAATATTTCTAATGTGGAAGCCAAAGGACAACGTAGGATCAAAAACTACCCCAAGGTTCCTCACTTTGTCAGCGTGATGTATGACACACGGACCGAGGCGGAGCGTTAACTGGCCAAATTGATGCCAATGTCTCACTGGACCAAGAACCATCATTTCATTCTTATCAGAGTTTAAAAGTAGGAAGTTTCTAGACAGCCAGCTTCTCACTGCTGCAAGGCAATCTTCTAAGGATTTTATGTGAACGAGATTACCATCAGTGAAAGGTAATCCCAAAACGCCGCAATATGTGCCCAAGGGGTGCTATATAAAGGGAGAAAAGCAGGGGGCCTAAGACAGACCCCTGTGGAACCCCAAATTTCATGTCACTAAGATTAGAGGTAGTGTTACTGTACAAAACACAGTGAGAATGACTGGTCAAGTATGACATCAGCCAGTTGTCCATGAATAAGTGTTGCCACTGTGTCGAACAAGAACTTTGAGTTATGCTTGTTTTTGTTGATCAAATCAGAGTAATAGGTCTGCTTTGTACCCAGTAATGCATGCTTATAGTCTAAGATAGCATCACTCCACGCAAGATGGAATACTTCTAATTTTGAACTATGCCATTTCCGTTCTAGACCTCTAGCCTTATGCTTGAGGTCACGCAAGTATTCATTGAACCAAGTGTCAGTGTAGGCTCTCAGTTGTCCAGGTGGTTTCCATAGTAGAGAAGCTTAAATCTTTGACTGGACTGGGTTGCTTGATGTGAGGACATTTCGCTTCAAATCACAGAAGCTTCCTCAGCTAAAATTCTTGCTCTGGTAGTCTGACTTCTGTCTTGACTCTTGTAGAGAAGAATAAACCAGAAGCCAACAAAAGCTGGAGTTTTTTAACCTAACCAGACCCCACCTACCGAGAGGCTGACTGCTATAGGCTAGTGACTAAACAATAGCTCTAATTAGCACCTATTGTGCTCTAGTTAGCACTCTCCTAATGACAGGATGGAAGCCTCCCCTGAACCAAGGTTACTGTGTTTTTGGGGGGTGTGGTTTTAATAAAGGTGGCACAATCATGTCGAGTGTAGTGTTGAGCGCTGAGTTTAAACTATCCACAAGACTGTCTACTGATCAGCCATTTTACAAACATGAAGCTAAGATATCAGGCAGTCTAGCTTCAAGTTCAGTCGTGGTTGAGGAGTTGATGTGTTGCCGCAGTGATAAATAAGGTTGTTGTTCCACTAAACATGGCAGTGAAACTGTAAACATAAGTAAGTGATCAGAGACCACTGATGCAAGAGTCATGATGTCAGAATTTGTGACAGCAATACCACGTGCGAGAACTAAATCCAGGGTATTTCCACTCATGCATCAAATCCACTGGCCTATTCCTATTGCTGGGACCAACATTGCTGTTCAACATTGAAGCACCAATGCGCTGGATTGTGGCCAGATAAAAGTGCCACACAGCCAAAATGTCATAGCTGACAGTTACATCACAATACAAGTACTAAGCCTCTCTGTATAAGTCATATCTGGTTTAACGGTCATTGACACAGTCATTCCAATGGCAGCAAAAAATTGTCTGAAGAGATCCAGCAAAGATATGCAGTCATCAGCTTTGGTTCGTGATTAGAAGTCTCAAGACCATACATTAGGACATGTGAGCAAGTAGAGCGTTTTACTTGTTTTCCCTCCTGCAGCAAAATGTCTAATGTTACTCCTGATTATAAGAAGACCACACCCAAAGATCACTTGGAGACAGCAGCCTTTCACCTATGTCAAAGAAAACTATCACCTCTTAAGGGTACATCTTGTGGATAACACATCATCTTGCTTACAGTATTTAAACTGAACAAGTCACATGGATGTTTGGTGAAACATCCATCCATCCATCCATCCATCCATCCATCCATCCATCCATCCATCCATCCATCCATCCATCCATCCATCCATCCATCCATCCATCCATCCATCCATCCATCCAAGTCCAAGAAGACATCCAGTTGCTGCAGGCTAAATTCAAATAAATCGCCTACCTGGATGACTGAGAACCTTGATCAACAGACTGTTGCTAATGTAAAATAGAGGCCAGGTCATTTCCAGGAACATACACAAATTTGGTGTATTGCCACATCTTAAGGACCTTAAAGCTGTGGATTGTAATCATCGTCCTCAAAGACACCCTAACCTGCACATTTTATTTTATCTCTCTTTGTGCTGCCAAAAGCTGGTTAGCTCATTCAGGTGTCTGGAGGTCATGCTTACTGGTGATGCTTAGGAAAAACATACCACCTGAGCATCGTGCCATAATGGATGTTCCCTCTCAATGCAAGTATTACATCTCACCTTGGTCTCCTTAAGCAGCTCCTCTTTTGACAAAAAGACACTCCAACAGTGCCCAGATATTCTTCAGACCAATATAGTACCAAAGCCATCCAATAATTGTCTTCGGTCTTTGTTTGGCATCCAGCTGTGTCAGCAATATACCAACATCGGAAGCACCAGGACTCCTTCATCCAGGGAGAGAGCGCTGCCTCTGCAATGGGACACCTTCAAACCTCACTTGACAGCAGTGGAAGATGGTTGTCCTTACAGAGAGATAGGACATTCTATATGTCCACTTGCATGTGTCACCTCAGGTTAGGACCTGAGCACCATTGGGCAGTAGATGACACTTTAGTACAACACCAGTTGCCACCCTCAAGAGACATAACCGGTGGTGCTCTCTGGCTGTTTTGTGTGTCCTGAGGATGCGGATTCCAGCAGCTTAGCATAGAAACACATTTCTTTAGGTTTTGAGTTGTGCAAATGTTTTTTGTGATGTGCAGAATCCACAATCCAAAAGGAGTTCTCCACAGCATGGTAAACTATCTGCAAGACTTGATATTATTAACATGTAACTTACTTTCAGTTCCAGTCAGGTCAGGGAGTATGCACTTGTGCTATCCACTGCAGCATTCACCACACAACAGAACCCCCTTGGATCCTGGTAAAGCAACCAGATACAGTTAAGTTTGAATGTCAAAGGAGCTGCAGCTCCAACAAAAGTGTAGTGCTGGAGCTCTGCCTATCATTAGATGGCTAACGGCAGACACCTGTTTCCCAAATGACAGCAGACTGACAGAGCTGATGTTATCTCACACATAAGGCATGTCCGTGGTGTGCCATACCCAGTACGGCTGCAGCTGCCGTGTGTGATCTGTGACCACTGCATTTGTGCACATTGTGACTGCTGCATGTGCACAGTGTTCACTGGCATTTAACGTAGCCTGTCTGCTGCTTCCTGGCCAGTGTTTTATGAACTTTGTTTCATTTTATTTATTTATTCATTTTTCCTGATATCATGGGTTTGGAGTTTCTGAACAACCTGGTGCTTCACAGCCTGTCACACAGCTAGGGTGTATGTCCTTGTGTGTGTGTGTGTGTGTGTGTGTGTGTGTGTGTGTGTGTGTGTGTGTGTGTGTGTGTGTGTGTGTGTGTGTGTGTGTGTGTGTGTGTGTGTGTGTGTGTGTGTGTGTGTGTAATGAGTGGCGTGTAAGGGGAGATTGTGCAATGAGTAAATCTGAGTGCCGAGTCTTTTGAACATGATCAAAACACTTGCCACATCAAGTGCCACCACGCATGTGGCATTGTGTGAAGTGTTTATGGTGAATAGGGATGTTGTTGTTGCAGATAGTGTTGCGTTGGGTGGCTTGTACTCCACGCGCCTCTAAGGGCCACACACATGCCTTCTGTGTGAGAGGGGCCTACGCTAATATTAAAGATTTGAATAACAGATTTACACATTATCAATATACTTGACTGAGAAGGTTTGAAGAAACATCTAAAATACATTTTATTGTGAGTGACAAAATATGAGAGAGTGAAGAAAAGAAGAGGACCAACTGTCAATTGTTGGATCCATGGAACAGGTCTGCTGAAACAATAAAAGGCATGAGCACATAAAGTACTGATGGAATAAAGACATCCTATGCAGTTTCAGAACTCAAAGAGAACTTACTGAAAGTTTAACTGTCCACTGTGTGCAGAATGGATGGTAATGAAAATCTTAAATAATAGACATCTGTATGATCTATAGAGCAGGTTGCTCTGTGGATATGAGTTGGACTACCAACTCGTAGATTTGATTTTGATTTTAAGGCTCTGTATTGCAGCATACAGTACACTGACTTGGTTCACCCAGTTGGAAATGGGCACCACCCTTTGCTTGGGAAGTAACCTGCAATGAACTGGCATCCTGCTGAAGGGGAGTTGTAGACTCTCATTCATGTCACACAGTATCCAGGAATAAGCACTGGTCTGATGGGCCTCTTGGCTTGTGTTGGTCTTGCTTCTGCTTCTTCTATAATTAGTGAGGAAGTCTGTGTTGTCTTATATTTAATAAAAGCTCTATTAACACAACTTTTCACCCATAGAAAAATGACATTGCAGCATAATTCTATCAAGACTTTACCCCATTAAGTTGGAGTCCCTCCCGCACTGTTCTATTTGTCATTGCACTGCATAAAGTTAGATATTTTCTATGTGAACAATTTTGTAATGTTGGCAAGTCTACAACTGTATATCTGGTCTCTATTTGGCCAAATTACACATACAGATGGGATGTAATTAAAGGAAAAACCTGAATGAGTGGAGAAAAACTCCATAAGGCAACCACAGGGCACAAGTTTGAAAACCATGTGAAACACAAACTCACAAGATTTCATCACATCCAAACCCCTATGAGAGGTTTTGGGCTGTTGTGAATGTTAGATGCTGCTCCCCACCACCTTCATCAAAACAAGTCCCAACGGTCAAGTCCCAAAGAATTGTATGGTCAATGCCAAGGTGCATTGTTGTAGATGTAAAGACGTAGTGCCTCCACACCTTACCAAAACACTTTATGTTGGTTTTTCCTTTAATTCCTCACCTGTCTGTAACTGTCCTTTTCCATTCATGTCCAAGGGGTTGTCCTTTGCAGAAAGAAAACAGTTCCTTTAACAGTTATAAATATTATATGATGTTTTTGATGTATATTTTAACTGAAGCATAGTTTAGTCGGGTGAATAAAGTCTTGTTCATCCACTGGGCTTTGTTAAACTATAAAGTGAAGTTTCAATGGATGATTACAAAGGAATTCTTTATTTAATACAATAATAAAGACATAGTCTTTGTTAGAAATTGAAACAAATTAATCAAAAGATCTGTGGTGACACACTTAGGTTAGTAATGAAGCCGCAGTGAACTCAACTTCAACTCCCCCCATTTCAAGTTCACTGAAAGAGAACGAAGACTGCAAATTTCAGCGTGCATGTTCTGTGTGCATTTTAAAAAGACGTTTTTGCCCTGTGCCTGGTGCATGTGATGGAAGTTCAGTTTAGTTGTGATCAGATTTGTGTTTGTTCTGTTTTGTACTTTGATCATATGTGCGCATTTGGGATGGGGTTCACATAACACAGATGCCCAATTATGTTCACGTGGACATTTTTTTTCAGTCTGCAAATGGTTTTGAGCCATTCAAAATTAATTTGAAGATGCTTCTTCCAAAATGCTGAGAAGGG
This sequence comes from Thalassophryne amazonica, assembly GCF_902500255.1. NCBI lineage: Eukaryota > Metazoa > Chordata > Actinopteri > Batrachoidiformes > Batrachoididae > Thalassophryne > Thalassophryne amazonica. The sequence goes on from NC_047116.1 coordinate 69,416,596, forward strand.
CAGCTATATTGAACACCTTGTGGGTTTAATAGATGATGTCAACCTGCAAATTACCAAAAATGACAATCCAAAGATTCTTGATAAAATAAAGGTCATCAAAGCTCTTTCTGGGGCATCTGTGTGGTTCACCTCAGCTCAGTGCATGTGAATGATGTAGTTTAAATGACCTGACAGACTCTCTATCGTCTTCTTGCCCTCGGTTGTCATTGGCGGTGGCAGGCCTTACTGAACTCTCTGACAACCAACAATCTGTTGACATGGAGAGAAGCAAGTCACCTACCTCAGGTAACGTGCTGACACACCCCAGAAAATACGAACAACATCCATGTGCTCTCCAGCACATTTGCTAGTTTTGTTTGTTTTTATTTTTTTATTTGTATTTTTTACTTGCACTCTTTTCTAATGCTGTGCAATTCATCACCAGACGTTTTAAGCTTTGTGAGAATGACAGCTTTTTGAAAATGTGAGTGTGCTGAGGACGTTTGCTGAGCGTTTCACATTGTCATGTTCAAGTATGAAAGAAAAGTATTTGGAAGTCTTCACAGTGGCAAGTGTTTGCATGAACTTGGACCACTGTGTTGCAGAATCCAGTGGGATAACTGATCCATTCTGTCACAGGCTTGTTTACCATGATTTCTGTGTTGTGTTATGTGGTTGTTTTTGACAAAGGTCAAAAAGAGAAGCAGCATGCACAGTATACAGGATTGCAGTAAGCTAAGCTCTGCAGTTTTTGCTACAGTCTCTATCTTTGATAGTGCCTCTGTCTCTTTTTTCCTTTGTTTTAGTGTTTTAGTGTTAATTTTAGTAATTCAATTATTTTAGTATTTCACTTGTCTAGTTTTATATTTCAGTATTTTATTTAGTGTTTTTTTTTATTATTATTATTCTGGCTCATGTGCTATCAAATTCCTCTACTTCCTTCTTCACTGAGTGTTACAGGACGTTATGCTGCATTTACACATAGGCAGGACGCGTTACGTATGTCATATTTGCGTCATTCTTGGCACATTCCTGACATGACTTAACACATCTGAATAGGTTTCTTAATAGTGTGTGTTGGTGCGTGATATTCATGATTTTCATGGAGCATGTTTTTGGCTGTCAAAAAATCTTCCACGAATGTCACACACCACCCTCATTTTGCCTCATATCGTGGAGGTTGCAACTGAGTGTGTTGATCCATCTTGATTAGTGGTGATCCTTAATAGAGCATGAAAGTGTTCTTCTCTGATGTGAGCACAATTAATCCCTGCTGCACCGCATTCAGTTTCATTGCTGCAGTATGCTGAAGAAGGACAGTGATGCCAAGTCTGCTAAAAGTTTCATTGGGCAAGCAAGCGAGACGAGAGCCGAGTGGAGCCACACATCTGGCTCTCTCCGTCTCCTCCTCTCTGCACCACTCCATGCCACAGAGCCCAGCTAACCATGCAGTCACAAAGGTCTTCTGCTGTGGATTTTGAGGAGCAAACTGGATTGATCTGAATTGTTCAGCAAGTGATGGTTGGAGGAATACAGGTGTGTGTGTGGAGACAATTCGCCTCATTCACAACGTGACAGAACTTAATGCGCTGTTACACATGATAGCGCGCAACAACACGGAACATTATTCTTGACTGTGCGTAATGGCTCCTGATAATTCTCCAGCAACACGTGCCATTAATCGTAACACGTGGTAACAGGTTGCAACAGTTCCTGAGGACACCTGAGGCCTCTGCCCCGTATCATCACATTTGTGATCAGCAGCCAAGAATGTCTACTTTGTGGCTTGCCGTCATTATGTGTAAACACAGCTTCAGAAAAACATTAATTTTTTAAATGCCAGTACTCACTTCAGGGCAGCTTGTCCTTAAGTTGGAAATGAGTGGCTCCATCAAGGCCAAATTAGCCACTGATGAGCTCAACTCCAGTCCCACTGGGCCAGTGGACTGTGACTGGGACTTTTGCACTTTTTGTCCTCAGAGATCAAGCTAACACACTACGTTGATGTCGTTGACAAAGGCGATGATCCCCCATTGCTGACCACTTTGAAACAATATGTACTGCCGCACCAGACAAGGCCATCTTGTTCAGCACAACACCTGTTTTGCTGTGGCTGTGTTGTGTGGGTATGGCAGCTAAGTAGCTGGCTGCTGCAGCTCACACGCGCGTTTGTACGTACAATGGGAATGTTTCACTTGCATTTCTGTTGTGTCACTGCTCTGGCTTTTGTAATCTTTCCACATCATTTGTTTTGATAATGGCTTTCTGCCACACTCTAACATCTGGGAAGTAACTGTTCTTTGGAAGTTAATTTTACAGGATTATAATTGGCTAGATTGTATGCGTGCTTGTGTGCATGCATGTGTGTGTGTGTGTGTGGGGGGGGGGGGGATAAACCTATGCTTCCAGCTGATCCCACGACTGGTCAGCTGACAGCATGTTCTTGAAAGCAACCATCATATTGAACATATTTCAACTTAAAATATATATATATATATATACAACCCCAATTCCAATGAAGTTGGGACGTTGTGTAAAATGTAAATAAAAACAATACAATGATTTGCAAATCCTCTTCAACTTCTATTCAATTGAATACACCACAAAGACAAGATATTTAATGTTCAAACTGATAAACCTTATTGTTTTTGTGCAAATATTTGCCCATTTTGAAATGGATGCCTGCAACACGTTTCAAAAAAGCTGGGACAGTGGTATGTTTACCACTGTGTTACATCACATTTCCTTCTAACAACACTCAATAAGCGTTTGGGAACTGAGGGCACTAATTGTTGAAGCTTCATAGGTGGAATTCTATCCCATTCTTGCTTAATGTACGACTTCAGTTCTTCAACAGTCCGGGGTCTCTGTTGTCATATTTTGTGCTTCATAATGCGCCACACATTTTCAGTGGGTGACAGGTCTGGACTGCAGGCAGGCCAGTCTAGTACCCGCACTCGTTTACTACAAAGCCACGCTGTTGTAACACATGCAGAATGTGGCTTGGCATTGTCTTGCTGAAATAAGCAAGGATGTCCCTGAAAAAGATATTGCTTGGATGGCAGCATGTGTTGCTCCAAAACCTGGATGTACCTTTCAGCATTGATAGTGCCATCACAGATGTGTAAGTTACCCTTGCCATGGGCATTAACACACCCCCATACATCACAGATGCTGGCTTTTGAACTTTGCTCTGGTAACAATCTGAATGGTCTTTTTCCTTTTTTGTCTGGAGGACACGACGTCCATAATTTCCAAAAACAATTTGAAATGTGGACTCATCAGACCAAAGCACACTTTTCCACTTTGCGTCTGTCCGTTTCAAATGAGCTTGGGCCCAGAGAAGGCGGCGGCATTTCTGGATGTTGTTGATGTATGGCTTTCACTTTGCATGGTAGAGTTTTAACTTGCACTTGTAGATGTAGTGACGAACTGTGTTAACTGACAATGGTTTTCTGAAGTGTTCCTGAGCCCACGCGGTAAGATCCTTTACACAATGATGTCGGTTTTTAATGCAGTGCCACCTGAGGGATCGAAGGTCACAGACATTCAATGTTGGTTTTTGGCCTTGCCGCTTACGTGTAGAAAGTTCTCCAGATTCTCTGAATCTTCTGATTATATTATGGACTATAGATGATGGAATCCCTAAATTCCTTGCAATTGAACGTTGAGAAACATTGTTCTTAAACTGTTGGACTATTTTTTCATGCAGTTGTTCACAAAGTGGTGATCCTCGCCCCATCTTTGCTTGTGAACGGCTGAGCCTTTTGGGGATGCTCCTTTTATACCCAATCATGACACTCACAATTAGTGTCCTCAGTTCCCATACACTTATTGAGTGTTGTTAGAAGGAAAGGTGATGTAACACAGTGGTAAACATAGAACTGTCCCAGCTTTTTTTGAAACGTGTTGCAGGCATCCATTTCAAAATGAGCAAATATTTGCACAAAAACAATAAAGTTTACCAGTTTGAACATTAAATATCTTGTCTTTGTACTGTATTAAATTGAATATAGGTTGAAGAGGATTTGCAAATCATTGTATTCTGTTTTTACACAACGTCCCAACTTCATTGGAATTGGGGTTGTATAATGTTCACCCTTGAGCCTCCGTGTAGAATCTGTCTTTGTCTCTCTTCTCACATCTTTGTAATTCGGTGTTGGTTGTCAGGTTCGCCTCAAGCAGAATGTAAGGACACAGTAACAAAACCAACAAAAGGATTTTTTTCTTCTTTTATGTTTTGGCACAGAGCCTTTCAGCTCTGTGATGTAGATGATGTCATAGTCATCCTTTTCTGTTACAGGCTTGTCATTTAGCCATTAGATATATGACTGGGAAAAGGAAAGATGGAGACAACATATTGGAAAGAGACAGCGTGACATGTATAGTATCAAAATCACTTTGAGATGGGGACATTCGTGTTGGGGGTGGGTGGGGGTGAGGATTCAATTGCTTTTAGCTGAGCACAAACTAAGAACTGCAAATTGTTGCAGTTCAGTTCTATCAGCAAATATGAGTATCTTTAAATGTCAGATTTCCCATTATATTTTGGTAAGAATTTCAGTTTTTCAGCCTGTTGCAAAACTTTGCACAAACTAATTTTGAAGGAGCGATTTAAAAGTGCACTTGGCTGCAGATAAATATGGAAGCACAGCTGTGCTCTGCCTGATAGGTGAAGAGTTCACGGTTTGTTTCCCCCTGCTGGATGTCAACTTCCAGTCTTGTCTCTAGCCATTAGAGGCTGTCACCCTGTTCATGGTGCGCCAGGTGTGCTGTGTCTTTTTGGAGCTATATACAGACTATGGACAGCTTGTTAAGGAAGCCAGCCATCTTCCTGATTCACCGTGTGTGTCAATAACTGCAGGCCTCTCCATCACCCTTCACACTTCTTTTCCTCGACCTTTCCATTTGAATTCACAGTTCCCTTTTATCATCAGACCCAGTAATTGGCCCTACTGTTGACTGAAAGCTAGTTTAATTGCAGATTTTCCTATTTTTTAATGCTATGTCATCTGTTTTGTGTGTGTGTGTGTGTGTGTGTGTGTGTGTGTGTGTGTGTGTGTGTGTGTGTGTGTGTGTGTGTGTGTGTGTGTGTGTGTGTGTGTGTGTGTGTGTGTGTGTGTGTGTGTGTGTGTGTGTGTGTGTGTGTGTGTGTGTGTGTGTGTGTGTCTGTCACCAGAGAGGACAATCTGCTCTCTCATGGAAAAAAAAAGTTTGCAGAAAGGAGAGCCTGTCTATCTGTAAAGACAGCTTAGAACTTAGGGCCCTGTCCCACTGGGGAGAGAATTAATTGCGCATGAATTGAGTACACAAATTACAGGCATTCGTTGTCGTCCACAACAAAATTGGCCAAAAATGACAAATGTCCCAGTATGAATTACGGATATATTAATAATGTACTGCGAATATATGATGAACAATCACGGTTGAGGAAACAGATCAGACGCATTGCGATTATCACAGCAGTATTACGGGTCTATTATAATGCTGCAGCTTCCTCTGTGATTCAGGAGGTGATTAGAGCCGTTTTCAACAGCCAATTTGCAGAATAAAATGATTAATCCACCACAAAATAATTATTTCATATACGCAGCATCCAGCACAGAGCGCGTGGCAGCCAATAGAACAAAGAACGGCGTCCAGCTGTGAACACAGCGCATCTGATATGCATCCACCGCAAATCAGATGCAAAGCAGATGTAATAAAAACGCTTTATTCGTGGCCAGTCTGTATGCAGTCGCTACAACTTATTTTAGTTCGTGATGTGGACATGATGGGCATGCAAAATATCCATTTTACACACTGTCCCAGTCCACTGCCAAGCCGCAAATCCCTGTCAGTTCCGGATATTGGCAGATGACGGCGAATATGCAATATATACAATATACTCGTACAGTGCATAGAGCAGTGATTTTCAACCTTTTTTGAGCCGTGGCACCCTTTTTATATTTACAAAATCCTGCGGCACACCACCAACCAAAATAATATTATAATGCTATTACCTCTGGTTTTGCGCAAAACCCAAATATTATTATTATTATTAATAGAAAATCGATACAGAAAACACCACATTTCGAAAATCCTCAAGCATTTTGCGTTCTGATCTCAAGTAGGGCTGTCACGATTAGGAATTTCTGGAGACGATTGTCAAATAATTGCGATTGACGAATATATTGTATATTTTTTTTCTTTTTTTCCCTTCTTTATATTCTACTATTGTAGTATAATTACACAACTCTGGAAGAACGTTTGGCTTCTGTGAGTGGAGAAACTGGGAATGGTGCAACATTTTTATTTTTATCTTCATTTTACATACAGTCCCAACTTTTTCTGATTTGTGGTTGTTTCTGTTGCATTTCTGAAATTGTTTCTCCTCATCAGTCACCTTTTGTGCTTAAACACTGCATTAAGCTCAAGATTGAACAAATAAATACCTTTGGAAAATAACAGCTGTTAAAGTTCAGAGTTCTCACCTGCTTTTTGTGATCTGTGCGTTTGAACATTGTTTTTTTTTTTTTTTGTGGCTCAGTTCATTCATATATTCTCATTTTTTAAATATGTTTTTAAAGATATTTGACCATTTATTTCATCTCATGATCTCATAAATTCAGCATACGACGCGCACATGGTGTGAACAGGACGGTAACGGCAGAATCACACCTTTAGAGAAAGTTCAGAGAGAAGTAAAGGCAGCTTCACGTTTCCGTTTTAACGTTCACTTGGGTTCAAATCCTCTCTCTGCTCCGCGCTCGCTGCGCACTGAACGTGTCGCACCTGCATTCAGGAATCTCCCTCACCCACCCCCTCCCCTCACTCACCCACCCCCTCCCCTCCCTGACCCACCCCCTCCCCTCACTCACCCACCCCCTCCCCTCCCTGACCCACCCCCTCCCCTCACTCACCCACCCCCTCCCCTCCCTGACCCACCCCCTCCTCTCACTCAAACACCCCCTCCCCTCCCTGACCCACCCCCTCCCCTCACTCACCCACCCCCTCCCCTCCCTGACCCACCCCCTCCCCTCCCTGACCCACCCCCTCCCTCACAGTCTGCAGCCTGTTAACTCCGCGCGCGCACACAGGCACAGACACACACACACCGACAGCTCCGCATTTTAGACGGCTTTTGAAGAAGACGGCACTGTTTTAATCGGCCGTCAGCCTCCTTGTTATTGTCCCGCCTTAAGACGAGAGCGAGGCTGCAGCACGTTTGACATCAGATTCTGTCGTTTTATGCTTTGTGGATAAAATAAATAATTCACGGTAATCGCGAATATGAAAAATAATCGCGAATATGAAAAATACCCACGGCACCCCTGACGATCGATCACGCGGCACCCCGGTTGAGAATCACTGGCATAGAGTATGTATTGTGTATGTATTGAGTATGTATGGAGTATGTAAGGCAGATGTCATCCGCAGCCAAAATTTTGTGCAGCTCAAAAATCCTGGCAACGGAAAAACGTGCCTCTGCGGATAACTGCAGACGTGTGCGGGTGTCGGCCGACTCATACAAGCATGTTTCACGTATATTGCGGATGTTACGCGAATATGAGCCATTTTTGTGCGCAATCCATACGCAAATCCTCCTAAACGCCAATGGAACAGGGCCCTAATGCTGTGTTCACATTACTCGCTGCAGTGAATGAATCTGACGCTTTTTTGTGTGCCTTCAAGTGAGTGTGTTTTTACAAAAAATTTCCAGCAGCTGGCAACTGTTTTTGTTGTCATGTACGCTGACAAAATAATAATAATAATAATAATAATAATGATAATGATAATAATAATGATAATAATAACATTTAAAATGAGGCTTATCTTCATAATGAACTGGTTTATTTGATGGAGAAAAAAGAATCACATGATTTCATTGGCGTGGGAATATTAGTAACATTTCAGTTTAGAATTTCTTTTGATCCACAAATGAAGAGCAAAAATTAGGGAGAAAAAAAGCCAAATACTACATTATACAATTTCTGTCAAACCTAAAACTTTTGCAGATTAGTAAGTATGTACACATTTAGCCTTAGTAGAGAAGCTTGAATCTTCGACTGGACTGGGTTGCTTGACGCGAGGACGTTTCGCTTCAAATCGCAGAAGCTTCTTTCCTTACACATTTAGCCAAATACTTACAAATGTCAAGGTAAATATTTAGCTAAATGTTGAGACAAATATGCATCTTAATAAACAAGCTATTTGTTCCTCCCTGAAAGACAGATTGAAATAAAGCATCTAATGACAGACATTTAACATGTAAGGGCGTGTTTATTCAAATTTGTAACTCATGGATGTTTTGAGCTATTGTGCAACCTGCAGTCTTTTGATATCAATTTCAATTGAAGGGGCATTTGTAAAATATTAATAATAAAATAATAATTTTTAAAAATGGCTGTTTGTGCAAAATTTTGTGGTGGGTGGGGGGGGGGGGGGCGCTTGGAGGGGGTCTTGCCCGGGGATTAATTCAGGAATGCCAGGAACCACCCAAGCTCAGGCCTCCCATGAAATGGAAACTGCTGGAACACCAGCGTCGCTGTCCACAGTGAATAAACCTTTGCATTGGGGTGGAACCTGGACCTCTACTGGTGGTTGGCTCTCACTGCGGTATTGTATGACTTCCTGTTCCGGAGCACAGCAGTGTTTTGCTGTATCTGTTAGCTGTTTAATCTGCGCAGTTAGATTGATCTAGTTAACTAGATAATGATTTGTTTCACAGTGTAATCTTCACATGCCTTAACTAAAGCACTCCCTCTGCTGAATCACCTCTAAATTATTTACACATTATTCACTTTGCATGTTTTTAGGAATCTGCTAGCTTAGCGCAGCTACTAGCTTTTAGCCGATTTAGCATGGCGGCTTCTCCTGTCTCTCCAGCACTTTTCTGCTCTGGGTGTGAAATGTTTAGTTATTCCTCAGCCTCCTTTAGCAGTAACGGTACTTGTAATAAGTGTAGCTTATTCGTAGCTTTGGAGGCCAGGCTGGGCGAATTGGAGACTCGGCTCCGCACCTTGGAAAATTCTACAGCTAGCCAGGCCCCTGTAGTCGGTGCGGACCAAGGTAGCTTAGCCGCCGTTAGTCCCCTCCCGGCAGATCCCGAGCAGCCGGGAAAGCAGGCCGACTGGGTGACTGTGAGGAGGAAGCGTAGTCCTAAACAGAAGCCCCATGTACACCGCCAACCCGTTCACATCTCTAACCATTTTTCCCCACTCGGCGACACACCCGCTGAGGATCAAACTCTGGTTATTGGCGACTCTGTTTTGAGAAATGTGAAGTTAGCGACACCAGCAACCATAGTCAATTGTCTTCCAGAGGCCAGAGCAGGCGACATTGAAGGAAATTTGAAACTGCTGGCTAAGGCTAAGCGTACATTTGGTATGATTGTAATTCACGTCGGCAGTAATGACACCCGGTTACGCCAATCGGAGGTCACTAAAATTAATATTGAATCGGTGTGTAACTTTGCAAAAACAATGTCGGACTCTGTAGTTTTTTTCTGGGCCCCTCCCCAATCGGACCGGGAGTGACATGTTTAGCCGCATGTTCTCCTTGAATTGCTGGCTGTCTGAGTGGTGTCCAAAAAATGAGGTGGGCTTCATAGATAATTGGCAAAGCTTCTGGGGAAAACCTGGTCTTGTTAGGAGAGACCGCATCCATCCCACTTTGGATGGAGCAGCTCTCATTTCTAGAAATCTGGCCAATTTTCTTAAATCCTCCAAACCGTGACTATCCAGGGTTGGGACCAGGAAGCAGAGTTGTAGTCTTACACACCTCTCTGCAGCTTCTCTCCCCCTGCCATCCCCTCATTACCTCATCCCCATAGAGACGGTGCCTGCTCCCAGACCACCAACAACCAGTAAAAATCTATTTAAGCATAAAAATTCAAAAAGAAAAAATAATATAGCACCTTCAACTGCACCACAGACTAAAACAGTTAAATGTGGTCTATTAAACATTAGATCTCTCTCTTCTAAGTCCCTCTTAGTAAATTATATAATAATGGATCAACATATTGACTTATTTTGCCTTACAGAAACCTGGTTACAGCAGGATGAATATGTTAGTTTAAATGAGTCAACACCCCCGAGTCACACTAACTGCCAGAATGCTCGTAGCACGGGCCGAGGCGGAGGATTAACAGCAATCTTCCACTCCAGCTTATTAATTAATCAAAAACCCAGACAGAGCTTTAATTCATTTGAAAGCTTGTCTCTTAGTCTTGTCCATCCAAATTGGAAGTCCCAAAAACCAGTTTTATTTGTTGTTATTTATCGTCCTCCTGGTCGTTACTGTGAGTTTCTCTGTGAATTTTTGGACCTTTTGTCTGACTTAATGCTTAGCTCAGATAAGATAATTATAGTGGGCGATTTTAACATCCACACAGATGCTGAGAATGACAGCCTCAACACTGCATTTAATCTATTGTTAGACTCGATTGGCTTTGCTCAAAATGTAAATGAGTCCACCCACCACTTTAATCATACCTTAGATCTTGTTCTGAATTATGGTATGGAAATTGAAGACTTAACAGTATTCCCTGAAAACCCCCTTCTGTCTGATCATTTCTTAATAACATTTACATTTACTCTGATGGACTACCCAGTAGTGGGGAATAAGTTTCATTACAGTAGAAGTCTTTCAGAAAGCGCTGTAACTAGGTTTAAGGATATGATTCCTTCTTTATGTTCTCCAATGCCATATACCAACACAGGGCAGAGTAGCTACCTAAACTCTGTGAGATAGATTATCTCGTCAATAGTTTTATATCCTCATTGAAGACAACTTTGGATGCTGTAGCTCCTCTGAAAAAGAGAGCCTTAAATCAGAAGTGCCTGACTCCGTGGTATAACTCACAAACTCGCAACTTAAAGCAGATAACCCGTAAGTTGGAGAGGAAATGGCGTCTCACTAATTTAGAAGATCTTCACTTAGCCTGGAAAAAGAGTCTGTTGCTCTATAAAAAAGCCCTCCGTAAAGCTAGGACATCTTACTACTCATCACTAATTGAAGAAAATAAGAACAACCCCAGGTTTCTTTTCAGCACTGTAGCCAGGCTGACAAAGAGTCAGAGCTCTATTGAGCCGACTATTCCTTTAACTTTAACTAGTAATGACTTCATGACTTTCTTTGCTAATAAAATTTTAACTATTAGAGAAAAAATTACTCATAACCATCCCAAAGACATATCGTTCTCTTTGGCTGCTTTCAGTGATGCCGGTATTTGGTTAGACATTTTCTCTCAGATTGTTCTGTCTGAGTTATTTTCATTAGTTACTTCCTCCAAACCATCAACATGTCTATTAGACCCCATTCCTACCAGGCTGCTCAAGGAAGCCCTACCATTAATTAATGCTTCGATCTTAAATATTATCAATCTGTCTTTATTAGTTGGCTATGTACCACAGGCTTTTAAGGTGGCAGTAATTAAACCATTACTTAAAAAGCCATCACTTGACCCAGCTATCTTAGCTAATTATAGGCCAATCTCAAACCTTCCTTTTCTCTCAAAAATTCTTGAAAGGGTAGTTGTAAAACAGCTAACTGATCATCTGCAGAGGAATGGTCTATTTGAAGAGTTTCAGTCAGGGTTTAGAATTCATCATAGTACAGAAACAGCATTAGTGAAGGTTACAAATGATTTTCTTTTGATCAGGATATGTCATTCAAAGCGCATATTAAACAAATATGTAGGACTGCTTTTTTGCATTTACGCAATATCTCTAAAATTAGAAAGGTCTTGTCTCAGAGTGATGCTGAAAAACTAATTCATGCATTTATTTCCTCTAGGCTGGACTATTGTAATTCATTATTATCAGGTTGTCCTAAAAGGTCCCTGAAAAGCCTTCACTTAATTCAAAATGCTGCAGCTAGAGTACTGACAGGGACTAGAAGGAGAGAGCATATCTCACCCATATTGGCCTCTCTTCATTGGCTTCCTGTTAATTCTAGAATAGAATTTAAAATTCTTCTTCTTACTTATAAGGTTTTGAATAATCAGGTCCCATCTTATCTTAGGGACCTCATAGTACCATATCACCCCAATAGAGCGCTTCGCTCTCAGACTGCAGGCTTACTTGTAGTTCCTAGGGTTTGTAAGAGTAGAATGGGAGGCAGAGACTTCAGCTTTCAGGCTCCTCTCCTCTGGAACCAGCTCCCAATTTGGATCAGGGAGACAGACACCCTCTCTACTTTTAAGATTAGGCTTAAAACTTTCCTTTTTGCTAAAGCTTATAGTTAGGGCTAGATCAGGTGACCCTGAACCATCCCTTAGTTATGCTGCTATAGACTTAGACTGCTGGGGGGTTCCCATGATGCACTGAGTGTTTCTTTCTCTTTTTGCTCTGTATGCACCACTCTGCATTTAATCATTAGTGATTGATCTCTGCTCCCCTCCACAGCATGTCTTTTTCCTGGTTCTCTCCCTCAGCCCCAACCAGTCCCAGCAGAAGACTGCCCCTCCCTGAGCCTGGTTCTGCTGGAGGTTTCTTCCTGTTAAAAGGGAGTTTTTCCTTCCCACTGTCGCCAAGTGCTTGCTCACAGGGGGTCGTTTTGACAGTTGGGGTTTTTCTGTAATTATTGTATGGCTTTGCCTTGCAATTTGAAGTGCCTTGTGGCAACTGTTTGTTGTGATTTGGTGCTATATAAATGAAATTGATTTGATTTTGATTTGATTTGACTGAGAGGGTGCTGATCAAGAAGGAAGCCCCTGCTCCAAAATCAGCACCTTCAAGCTAGACTGAAATTTGCAACACTGGAGCAACTGCCACGTACCTCGGTGTGTCGCTTGATGACTCCCTCACCTTCATGCCACATACAGTATAGAAAATCTTACAGTATATACAGTATAGGAAAAACTGAACTCAAATTGGGCTTTTTCTTTCAAAATAAATTTTGTTTTTCTTTTGAGGTGAAAAAGTGGCTTCTCACTGCAATATTTTTATCTGTTTAAGATTATGGAGATTTGTTGTATATGAATGTCTCAGCTCAATGTCTTAGGGCCCTGTCCCACTGGCGTTTAGGAGGATTTGCATATGGATTGCGCACAAAATTGGCTCATATTCGCGTAACATCCGCAATATGCGTGAAACATGCTTGTATGAGTCGGCCAACACCCGTACACATCTGCAGTTATCCGCAGAGGCATATTGTTCTGTTACCAGGATTTTTGAGCTGCACAAAATTTTGGCTGCGGATGACATCCGCCTTACATACTCCATACATACTCAATACATACACAATACATACTCAATCTATGCACTGTATATTCGCCGTCATCTGCCGATATCCACAACTGACAGGGATTTGCAGCTTGGCAGCGGACTGGGACAGTGTGTAAAACAGATATTTTGCATGCCCATCATGTCCACATCACAAACTAAAATAAGTTTTAGTGACTGCATACAGATTGGCCATGAATAAAGCATTTTTTTTTTTTTGCGGCGGATGCAAATCAGATGTGGTGTGTTCACAGCTGGACGCCGTTCTTTGTTGTACTGGCTGCCACGCGCTCTGTGCTGGATGCTGCCTATATAAAATAATTATTTCGTGGTGGATTAATCATTTTATTCTGCAAATTGCCTGTTGAAAACGGTTCTGATCACCTCCTGAATCACAGAGGAAGCTGCAACTGAACGGCTCCAGCTGCAGAAAGCATTTTGAGCTCTGATGCGATCCGCTGACGTCACGACTCGCCCTGTTCACGGCTTGTTTACTCCAATCAACTTGTCCAAGTCCAGCAAATGCTCCAGACGCTGTATTGTTGGTGTGAATAGTGATGCCGACGGCCCGAGTGTGCTTCATTTATGACCACAATGCAGATGCAACACGTGCGCAATGCATCACTCGTAATACTACCGTGATAATCACAATGCATCTGATCCGTCTCCTCTCTACATGCGTTATACAACTGTGATTGTTCATCATATATTCGCTATACATTATTAATATATCCATAATTCATACTGGGACATTTATCATTTTTGGCCATTTTTGTTGCGGACAACAACGAACGCCCGTACTTTGTATTCTCAATTCATGCGCAATTAATCCTCTCCCCAGTGGGACAGATTGATGCTGTTCATCATGTCTCTCTGAGGGTTCTTACAAACTGTGAAATTTTGACCCATCATTGTGAACTGTATCCTCAAGTGACATGGGCTTCTTTGTCCATCAGGAGTTTGGGACATTGGTATAATTTTATAAGGTCATGCTCAGGCTGCTGCCTTCCAACATCTGTAATTTGATCACATGGAGAAGTGTTGATTCTTACTTTTTGTGTTCAAATGATCATTCGTTCCTCTCTGTTCCATTTGCCCGCACAGGACTGGGGGGAAAGGGCTTTTGTTTAGTCTGCTGTGTCTACATGGAACATGTTGAAAAAAAGACTGGAAATTAACTGAACTTATTTCATTGAGCACTTTTAAGTCCAGACTGAGAACACTTGAGATGACTTCTTTAAATTGTAACTGTTTTTCTTAATTGTATGTTATTTTAATTGTGCGAATTTAATTCTAATTGTTGTGTAACTTTTGCTGCCTCTTGACCAGGAATCCCTTGCAAAATATGTTTTTAATCTCAGTGGGACTTTCCTGGTTAAATGACGCTTAAATAAAATAAAATAAAAAGTATGGTGATGGTAGCATCATGCTCAGGGGCTGTTTTGCTGTCAGTGGTGCTGGTGCATTGCACAAAGTGGATGGAGTAAGGAGGCCTAACTCTAAATTCTTCAGCGTCACCTCAAATCAACAGCTAGATGGTTGAAACTTGGCCACAATTGTGTGTTCCAACAAGACAATGATCCAAAACATCAAAACTAGTTGTTGGATGGATAAAGCAGGAACCTGGAATGGCCTTCCCAAAGCCCCAAGTTCAACCCAATTGAAAATTTGTGGACTATAATATCAGTGCCACGAAACCAACCAATTTAAATGAACTCCAATTCTGCCAATAAGAATGGTTAAATATTATCCAAAATTATGTCTGAAGCATGTTGATGGTTATCAAAATCACCTGGGCAAGGTACAACTTGGTAAGGGACATTTAGCCAAATGTTAGTGGAGGTGTATGTATATATTTGAGCATGTTTGTCTAATTTTGACCCTGTGTGGATTAGAGAAGATCCAAAATAAATTCAGATTTGTGCACCCGGTTCTTTTAAGTCATTAATGATGTAGACTGTACAGTCATTCCACCCTGACAAAAGAACAGTTCAAAGACATCATTTAAAGCCTAAAATTACCGTGACATTCATGCTCATGGTGAGTGTATGTAAACATCTAACCCCAACTATAAATAAAGCTTTGGCACTAAAGATTCACCAACCTTAAAAATTACAATGAAAATGTAAAATTTGTTAATATGGACACAAACATTTATACAGTAAGATACATACTTAATTATTCATAATCAATCTAAAAAACAAATTGGTTAGAATTTCACATTGTTTATCTGCCACCTGCTGCACACTGGGCACATTCTGTGCTCGTACGTACATTCTGCCCGTTGCTGCCCACATACACGTCAGTGTCAACTAACAAGATAAGACAGCAACTTTGTGTAGAAACATGATACCCATTATGTCAGCAAATACAGCACTAAATCTACAACACAATAGGAAATTAAAACCAGAACCAAGGAATGAATAGACTGTGTGGATGTGGACTACATCAATCTTTAATGGCAAACTCAAAACACTTTGTAACACCCATGTTTAGTAACATTATTCCAGCATTCATGTGAAAAGGAAGGCATCCTGCTGTGCTAAACCGGTCATTAAGTTAACTACTTAACTACTGTCTAAAGTGCTTTCCCAAGTCTGTGGTGTAGTGTATTAAAAAAAGACGACACTGTACAAGGGTATAGCTATACCTACAGATGCAATGTTAGCACCAGTTTGGCATGCCCTTGAAGCTGCGACTAACTACTAACTAGTGAGGAGACAACATAAATCTCTGACTGTCAACTGCAGTTTTATGTACAGTAACAGGGATGTCAGATTACCATAAAATCATATTGATTGACTTGAATAATGTATCTAGACTTGATCAAGCAAAAAAGAAACTTGGGTCAACATGTGTGCTGCTTCTGTTGTTTCTTGCTGGTATGTTTCACAGTTCATGTCGACACAAATAGCCACATGTATGAAACGTACCACCAAGGAAGCATTGAAATTGAGTAGAAATGTAGAAAACGTTGCTTGAAATGTCATTATTACTTACTGTGTGCATTGGTCCAGAAAGGGCAGAGAAGGTGCAGGTTTTCTTTGCAACCACCCACTCCACCAGGTGATTTCACTGATCAACTGATTCCATCTGCTCAAACTGATGTTAATAACTCTGAGCAGATGGAATTAGTGTACTGAATTTAGAATTCAGCTCTCTGACCCAGTGTGGACCCATATAGACATGGTAAATGTTAACTTAACATTTTGCTGTTATAAAAACACATTCAAGTTGTTAAACAGTACATGGGCTTTTGGACATGATATCACATGACCTATGAGCCTTTGCCTTTCACTGTTTGTGCAGCATGTGTATTGCTTTTTGTATTACACGTGTAGAACCACAAAAAAAAAAAAAAATCAATTAATTAAATGGTACAGTTAAGGTCAGGTATTAAGAAAGTTTTAGTTATGTCGAGAAGCAGATCCCTATTCAAACACAGTCTGACGTGGATGATGGGAGAATTTTAATTTAACCTTTATTTTACCAGGTTAGTCCCATTGAGTTTGAGACCTCGTTTACAAGGAAGAACTGGGCGATTATAAAGTTTCCAATTCACCTAACCTGCATGTCTTTAAATGTGGAAAGAAACTGGAGCACTCAGAGGAAATCCATACAGACATGTGGAGAACACACAAACTCCATACAGAAAGGCCACAGATGGAAATCGATCCCATGACCTTCTTGCTATGATGCAGCAGTGCTAACCACTAAGCCACTGTGCTGCCCAAAGTGGCTGACTGTATCGATCTGTTAATGTGTCACATAGAAATTAACTACTAAACATCAGTTTAATACTTTTTTATTTATCAACAAGAATGTTCTGGTGGAGCTATTGTGGCTGCCAGGGTCCCCAAGAAAAGAGATTTAGGAGGCATGAACAGAAAGCCAGTATGAGGCTGCTGAGCTGTGCTAGTGCTACGGAAAGACTTGCACAAGCCTCTGATACCAGATCTTTTCATCAAGAATGCAAGCTCACTGGCCATCTAAATGGAAGAGGCGTAACTTACCATGCCTACACAAAAAATATACACAACTGCTGCATTAGGATTATTAAACATGGCTCAATCTGAGAGTTTGATGAGACTATCAGGCTGGCAATGCATGACAAGCAGCTAACCGCTACAGCAGGAAAGGATTCCGGTCAAAATTAACTTGTGCACATACATAAATGTCAGTGATAAATACTGCTCTTTGAATTTGGAGTCCCTTATTTTAGGTTATCCCTTCTATATACCGAGAGAATAATTCCTTGTTTGCTTGTTCCTAGTCCGTGACAGTATCTGACAGTGAAAAGAGAGCAGCTTATTAAAAAAGCAAATTAAAAATAAGAAACTTAAAATAAGTAAATTCAAATTTCACTTGTGCATGTGCACACAGTGTATGATGATGGTGCACCGGAACTAGGTCACAAAAGATTGTGGGAAATCTGGGACATCTGTGCAAACAAGCACAAGAGGATTTCCATATTTTGTTCTCTGACGAGTGCCTTCTTGTTTGTGGCCACTGCCATGACACCTTGGGGAAAAAATGATCTTTCCTTATCTTTTTTATGTGAATGCAGATACTATTCTGCTAATGGCCTGACACGTTGAAGGCTGGGCACTGACGAGGGGGAAAGAATATCTGAACACTGCTGTTGCTTCTCGGGAATTAACGCTGTGATTGTTTGCGTGATCAATGGCGTGCTGACTAGAATTTTAGAGTCACTTGGCTCCACATTTCTGTTCTACTATTCATCTTTTTGTTTAGGTTCTAGGTCTAGTAAGTTGATGTCATCACATGTGCAGGTAACTCATTGAATATAAATTCAAACAAATGTGATATTTTCAAGCAATCTTGAGGTTGTCCTCAGTCCATTTCCATGAAACTGGTTTATTTGTTATGTCAGCATAAATCATCCGACACACCCCTTCTCAGGCGATTTTGTTGTTCATTCTTATGGGGGGCTATTCCACAGACATTCCTTCCTTTTTAATCGAGAATAGCAACTATTGGCACATTTTGAAGCATCACAGTACTCGTAAATTACATCTTTTCAATCTTGTACAAACTTGGTGTATGTAATCGTTCTGGCCGTCATTGGCACCAGATTTGAAATAAGGATATGATTTTTGAACAGTTCAAAAATTTCATCCAAATTCTCAAAATAGTTGTATATTATGCGGTAACTTCTGGGTATTTCTAGTCTTAATGGCTTCAATCATGTTCAAACTTCTTTAAATCGATCACTGTTTGTTAGTGTTTGTTGCGGTTTTTGGCCAGGTCTGCACTTTAAAAGCCAGCCTGTTAGCCGGATGAGCCAATTCATCCCATTTCTGCATGTTTTTGGATAGTGGGTGATCGTAGTAGAACAGTGCCCTGTGGAATAGCCCTGTTACCACAAATACATTCAACCAAATGGCCAAACACACCAGAGCGCTTCTGAACTGCACCAAACATATCAGAACACACTCTGATAGTACTAGCTGTACTTGGGGATGAAACTGTTTCAGAGTGCTTGCTTTAACTTTACTGAACTTGGTGTGTGTGTGTGTGTGTGTGTATGTGTGGTGTGTGTGTGTGTGTGTGTGTGTGTGTGTGTGTGTGTGTGTGTGTGTGTGTGTGTGTGTGTGTGTGTGTGTGTGTGTGTGTGTGTGTGTGTGTGCATTCTCGTGCATTCTTTTATACCTCAATTATTTGTCTTTCTTTTCCTTGCAAGTCTCTCTTTCACCCGTTGTGTTCGTGTCTCCCTATTGCTCTGAAAAGTGTTTGTCTGTTCTGTTGGATCTCCAATTCTAGTTCATTATCCAACCTCCCTTCACAATGACCCACGCATCCTGCCAGAGCCCGTGGCCAGTCTGAGAGCCAGCCACTGCAGTCCAGTCTTTTACTTACTGGACAATGG
Organism: Thalassophryne amazonica; assembly: GCF_902500255.1. Classification (NCBI taxonomy): domain Eukaryota; kingdom Metazoa; phylum Chordata; class Actinopteri; order Batrachoidiformes; family Batrachoididae; genus Thalassophryne; species Thalassophryne amazonica. The sequence goes on from NC_047116.1 coordinate 69,435,673, forward strand.
TAAGAAGAGGGACGTCTCACTGATCCCAGCCCCCTTATAGTCATCTGTTTGTTTCCATAGAGTAGGCAAGGCGGGAGGGACAGGGGGTGTTTTCAAACAGATGTTTGAGTGTTACTCTTTGCATGCTAATCGTGCTTCCACATTGTGTGCAACACCATCAGCAAGTCACCTCAAGGCCATTCATTCTCTACACCAGCTATAAAATGTCCACACACCCTTCAGTTTCTCGTGTATTTTTAATTTGTTTTAGGACCAATTTAGGCTTCCTTATGCAATTTTTGTAAAGTACATTATACACACACAGACACATACACATACATTATATTTGTATGTGTGTTTGTGTGTGAGGTCACAGTTGATCTGTGAGCCGTATGAATTGCTCCATCGCGGTTCTGAACATGTGAGCTGCAGATTACAACCCCAATTCCAATGAAGTTGGGACGTTATGTAAAATGTAAATAAAAACAGAATACAATGATTTGCAAATCCTCTTCAACTTATATTCAATTGAATACACCACAAAGACAAGATATTTAACGTTCAAACTGATAAACTTTATTGTTTTTGTGCAAATATTTGCTCATTTTGAAATGGATGCCTGCAACACATTTCAAAAAAGCTGGGACAGTGGTATGTTTACCACTGTGTTACGCAGTGGTGGGCACAGATAACCAAAAAATTAACTTCGATAACAATCAGATAGCTGAAAAGTTATCTTCGATAAAGATAAAACAATAAACCACCCAAAAATTTATCGGAAGTTACAGATAACCGATAACATAAATTCTAATATTATCTCTGGCACATTTACTACTGCTAGTAAAACAAATTTAATAGCTTCTAATAATATTAAAAATAACAGACCCAAACAATAAGACCATACTTTTTTCTTTCAACAGTCTGCCCCTGCTGGAAGCTCTACAGCACCCCGAGACCCAAACAATGAGACCACACTTTTTTTCTTTCAACATTCGACCCCTGCTGGAAGCTCTTGTTTATTACAGCCCTCCCAGCACAGAGGCACTCTGAGAGCAATCATAAAGCCAGCCCTATATCAATTATAAAAGTCCGGTCATGTGGAGGTCTTGAAAAATAAAGTCATATTGACTTATGGTTTTGATTTATAAATAACATTAATACCAATAGAATAACTCCATTAATGTCAATTCTGTCATTTGTACAAAGTTAAAATATAACATATATCTTTTAATGTTGAATAATGCACTAATTCTGGGGTTTTGTAACAAAGAGACAGATCGCAAAGGATTCTGGGTAAAGCTAAACACTGATTGGTTCAGTCATTCATTATGTAAACCAACACGTTAATGTGACGTCTGTTGTGTGTTGGTGTTTAAATGTGCTTTTGTAAAATATTCCATTTTTTTATTTGTAAAAACAGGCATTTTTACAGAGCTCTGGAAGTGTCATCGCAAATTTTTTTGCATGTTTTTTGTTGCATTTTTTTTTCATTTTTTTGCATTCTCTCTTTACAGCATTCATTTGATGTTGTAAAACATACTTTACACTGTGCGAGATGATTTTTCATGCAGGAATTTTTTGGACCAAGTTTCAGGTTAATCGTGCATCCTGCATCGTGTAGTGTTCATGAAGTATCAAGCTGCGGTCAACATCTGACGACCACCTCCTGATCGCTGATCGTATGGTCGAATGAGAATCAAACCTCTTTGATATATAATTGTGGTCGGCCGTCGTGAGGTTATCCTGCTGCTGAAAGCTACAAGCAGCATCCAACCGTTCGCACTGTACCTGTGCAAACACTGCAGAGCTGTCTTGTAATAATGTTAGTATTATTATTATTATTATTATTATTATTATTATTATTATTATTATTATTATTATTATTATTATTATTATTATGCCGTTGTTTTGTTTTTAAACTTCATTTGTAAAAAAAAAAAAGCCATTTGCAAAGCAAAAATTTGATTTGACAATCATCTTTCTTTCTTTCTTTAATATTTATTTCATTCATTTAAAAGAAAAAAACAGAAGAAAAAAACAGAAATAAAGCATCACAATCACCAGAATGAAAAGGAGCAGAGAGAACAAGTCTTATATCTGACATAACCGGGGTCAAAATAAATAGAACACTGCCATCTACTGGTCCCCAGACACTGCCATGAACACTACTGGCCAGTAGATGCTAGATGGCAGTAGAGGCTTTCAAAACAAATTCTAGATAATCCCTGTCTGTTCACATTTAAATAAGTTATAAATACGTTAAAGATGTATGCCTCTGGATGACTTGGGTCATATTGCCAGCATACCAGTATAGTGTTAAAGGAAATGTTTTTTTTCTTATTGGGGTTGGTTTTCCTTTTTATACAAGTTGTTCTCTTCTGTTTGCAAAGGTTATAACTGTGCGTCTGATACAAAACTTTTAACAGGTGGGTGCTGAACTAATTTTAAAAATGCTGGTCACTGTTCAGCTTTGTTTATTTTGTTTATCGGTTTAAAAGTTATCGGACAAAAATTCATCGGAAGATAATTAGTCCGATGATGGTCTTTAAAGTTATCTTAAAAGATAATCCGATAATGAAAACGTTATCCTCGATAATTATCTGTTATCGGATTATTGGAACTGTGCCCACCACTGGTGTTACGTACATCACCTTTCCTTCTAACAACACTCAATAAGCATTTGGGAACTGAGGACACTAATGGTTGAAGCTTTGTAGGTGGAATTTTTTTCCCATTCTTGTTTGATGTACGACTTCAGTTGTACAACAGTCCGGGGTCTCTGTTGTCGTATTTTGCACTTCAATGCCAAGCCACATTCTGTACGTGTTACAACAGTATGGCTTCGTAGTTAAAGAGTGCGGGTACTAGACTGGCCTGCCTGCAGTCTAGACCTGTCACCCATTGAAAATGTGTGGCGCATTATGAAGCATGGTGAATTCATGGTTAGCAGACACCTGTTCCAATGAATAACTCACCTTTGAATTACTGTTTCCTTTGAAAATTGTATTTTTCTGTCAAAATATAGTACAGTGTAAGCCAAATAATAATCATAAAAAACTTCAAGGGTTTGTGGACATTTTATACACCCATATGGGGAAATTTGAACTTGAGAAGTTGGCCCAGAAAAGTTTTTGTAATCATGGACCTTTTATAAGCAAATATAATTTTAACACTTTGTTTCTTCTCACTGGTGTGATTTCGCTTCACTGACAACTCATCACTGTGCAAAATCGATGTGAAGAAAAATGTTATGGCCATTCTAAATCTGGCTGCTCACATAAAGTTGAAAAGATATTTGTGTTTAACCCTCAGAGCCCTAAGGGTGTTTTCTTGATTTTACTAGACCTTTGGGGCCCCTTCACACATTGTCCAAAGTTTGGTCAACATGCGCACAAAGCAGGAATTTCATGCAAAACGTGTGGAATTGTACCTGCCTCTAACACCTCGTACACCTGTTGCTACAAGTATTTCTGCACACCAGGAGCTGAAAGACAGAGTGTGCGCTGTGTGAAACCATCGCACCTTGCGGCAGGTGCTGGCCAAATTCCAGGTGATGCACGAACATCTAACACCACTCGCATGGCACTTAGAAAATGTGTGGCCAGTCTCACTCTTGACATGACAGCAGACTGCACACTGCTGTGAAATTTGTCTACGTTCCCCATGAGTGTGACTTGGCAAACACACACTGACACATGGGTGTGTGTGCTCCACTCACGGGAGGCATGGCTGCCGACAGAAGCAGCTGTGAGAATGTGTGGATCTGGACATTCCACCTGGACAGACATGGAGTAACAACTGTCCACTGCACGTGTGTTTGATTGTTGTACTTTTGTGGACATAAATAAAAACATATATTGCCATGGTGGCAACAAGCTGCAGCAAGCGAGCACGTGCACACAAAGCAGACACTGACGGCTCATATTTGTATTGCTCACTTGATATGAGGCAGATTCCCGCAGCTTTCAAAGAACAGCTCAGTAGGTCAGTAGTAAAGTTGCTGACTGGTAATCAGAGCTTTTGGAAGGTGTTGGTTCGAGTCCAGTGGGTGTATGTGTTTTTCTTTTTTTTTTAATTCCACATAAGCGGCGCGATGTGGTCCCACGGGTACCACCTGTTGTTTTTGTTTTTTTCACATAAGCGGCACAATGTCGTGCACCTCGCACTGTTCCCTGCTCAAAATACACCGTCACATGCATGAGTTCTTGCACCAGGACCGTACACATCTGCCCATCGGCGCAATGTTTCATGGTGTGCAAATTTGAGCTGTTTCACTGTATTTGTCCAAATGTCATCCAAACTTTGCACTACGTGTGGGGGGAGCCTTAAGAAATGGCCCTTTTAAAGTACTTTCTTTTTGTATAATGCCCATGTGTTGCATAAGAAAATGTTCAGAACAGTCCCAGCTTACTGAATGTGAGATATATGTATTTGTCTCAAACACTGCATAAAGATATGATCTATTAAAAGAAATACATTGTGAAGTTGGCAATGATGTGAGTGTAATTAGGGCTGTGAGGGTTAAACAAAAATAAGAAGATAAAGATGCTTTATTGGTTGTAGCCATCATCAGGGTTTCAAGAAAGTACAACACTTTTGTCTTGTGCACAGCGATAATTGTTTTGGCCGCAGCTGGTCATATCAGAGCGTAGCAGCTGAGTGGCCCTGAGTGTAAACATGCTAACAGGGTGGTGTTTGGAGGAGGGCCGTATGTCACAGCTTTGTCAATGTGTTGCTTTTGTGAGGACAACTGCTGGTGTTGTCTCTGTGTTCCAGCTGTAGGCAGGTAGATAGTCTTTGTTCCATGCTGGGATTTGGCCTGAGATGCATTGTTTGGTTTGGGGGGGGGAGCTTATTATAAAAAGGAAGGGATTGTGCTCTTCCTCTCTCTTCAGTGCATCTCGTGCTTCACACCCTGTCATGTTAATCACCATCTGTCCATGTTTGTCAGTAAAAGGTGACATTCTGCACAATCTGACTGTGGGTGCTCTTCCTTTCCCTGATTGTGTGGCACTGACTGTTCATAAAGCCACAGCCTCATTATGCTGTTCTTACGGCTAAGATTCATCACCGCGTGGCCTGTGCATGGTGTCCGCTGCGTGTGCGCCTGTGGTGCTGATAAATATGGCTTCAGCTTGCTTTGTGCTTTGTGTCATCGCCTGATTAATTCTGACATGAACTGTTGCCTCACGTGTGTCCTGTATAGATACTAAGAACAACTAGATACTAAGATACACCACAAGCTGAGTGTGAAGTGCCATGAAAGGATGCCAATAATTGACTGAAGATGAATCTATTATCATTATAAAATACTGTTATAGGGTAGGTTAAAGGTTAACTGGGTTAATCAAACATTTTCATGTATATCACTCGTTCTTACATACTTTGATGTATGCTTGAGAAATGCCCAGAGGATATTAATGTGTTTCACAGTTTTTTTGCAGCTACCTTAAATTAAACCATGGACAGGACACTCTTAAAGCCCTGTCTCCCAGCTGGTGCAAAGCAACAAGCAATGCCAGTGTCATCATCAGTTTCCAGCTGACACAGTTGGCATTTTCACAGCCAGGTCCTATAAGTTGCAAGTTGTTGTACTTGGCATGAACCAATGGCGATGTTTGTCTAAAAATGAGGTGTGGTCTACCTGTGTGTTGCTGTTGTGAGGCAGCAGAAAGGAATTCCACCAGCTATTTAGACCAAGTGTTGAGACACACCTGTCATAGACAAGTTGACACAGCACACACACTCTGTTAGCACATATACTGCTACCAATGTGAACGGAAAAGAACAATTACATATGGAAAAAGTAACAACTACAGAAAAAGATCAAACTTTAACAACTCTAGTTTGTGGAAATGCCCCATATACTTGCACTAAGTGCTTCAATCAGGGGTCCTGCTCCTGAGATCATCTGCCCTGTTTGTTTTCCATATATACCTGATCAGCCAATGACACACTAGGAAACACCAGACTTAACTTAGCAGCTGTGTTTGCAGCAGGTACACATGGCAAACATGCCAGACAGGTGAACTCAAGAATCACAGTTGGTGACCCATGTCTTATACCCCATCACACTAGAGGCCAAATGAGGCCGAATGCCAGCCATATGACAATTCAACCCACATTCGGGACGAGTCAAGGTGCAGTCACGGCTGTCAGAGAGCATTATGGGTGGACTTCAAACAGTCAGGCAGCTGCCCCAAATATTTTGCTCATGTTCAAAACATTTGGGGTGCAGTCGAAGTGTAAAAGTCTGACTGCATTCCTAAACAATTGGTCACAGTGAAAATGGCATTTGTGACATTCTGATCACGTTCAGGGGGATGTTCGGCATGTTTCCGCCACAACAAACACTGGCTGAATGTCCCGAATGTACCTGAAAACACCATGAGCGCACCTCAAGTGCTGCTGGAATATATTCTGCCAAACCTCAATCAGACCACATTCGTACGACTTGTAAGTGCATTCTTATTGTTCTTACTGCATTCTGGCAGCTATCCAGGTACTCTTACAGTGTAATAAAAGAATAAAACCCACAATTACAAAGTACACTTCAACAATGCACAAAATCCCCTAATTAAAGAGCAGATAATACAGAAAAAAGAGGTACATCTTATGAGTTTTTCCTTCTTCTAGGCAATTTTAACAGGTACAACTTATATTCTAGTGCAACTTATACTTCAGAAAATGAGGTAATACATAGTCCGTTAAACCCACACATTTATTCTGAGTGATTTTAGAGAGTAGGATACATTACTTTGTGTTACTGTATATGTGGCACTCACATTGAATTTTTCTCGAACACTTATCAAATCATTTATTTTGAATTTAAACAATGAATGAAAGAATGACTATTTCTTGATGTTGGTGTTTGAGATATGAGGTTCAATCAGTGTGAAACATGGGACTTTAACAATTGTTTTAATTTCAGACACAAAAATACAACTAGACACATGCACTAAAGGAATGGATGCCACATAACAAAAAACAAACAAACAAGCAGTGGTGGGCACAGACAACCAAAAAATTAACTTCAATAACAGATAATTGAAAAATTATCTTTGATAAAGATAAAACAATAAACCATTCAAAAATGTATCAGAAGTTACAGATAACCGGTAACTTCCAGTATTGTCTCCGGTATAGTTGCAACTACTAACAAGTTGATTTTGAGTTTTAACACCGCAATCACTTTTGGAAGCATCAAAAGCGACAACAGACCCAAACAATGAATCAGCACTTTTGTTTTTCAGCATCCTGTCCCCTGCTGGAAGCTCCAATTTACTACATAGCTTCCAGCACAGACCCAACTGGGAAGAGTCAGAAAGCTCAACTCTAACCAATCACAGCGCTGCCATCAGGCGGAGGTCTTGGAAAATAAAGCAATGCTGACTTAAGGTTTGGTGTATAAATAAAATGAATACTGATAGAATAACTCCATTACTGTCAATTCTGTCATTTGTGCAAAGTTAAGATATAACATATATCTTTTAATGTTGAATAATGCACTAATTCTGAAGTTCTGTAACAAACACAGACAGATGGCATTCTGGGTAAAATGTGCCTCCGCTACACTGATTGGTTGATTAATTCTATGTAAACCAACACATTAATGTGAGGTGTGTTGTGTGTTGGTGTTTACAAAAAATGTGCTTTTGTAAAATATGCCATTTTTTTTATTTGTTAAAAAAGGGCATTTTCAAAAAAAAAAAAAAAAAAAAGCCAAGTTGTAATTAGATAACCATCTGATATAACCGGTGTCAAAATAAATATAACACTGCCAACTCCTGGTGCCAGTGCGAGTTTTGGCCCTTTTTCAGCTGATTTTTCTTTCATGTGAGAATTTTTTGGATCGCACCGAGTTTCAGATTAATCACACGTCCTGCATCGTTTAGTATACATGGAGTAACAAGCTGCGTTTAACATCTCACGACCAACTGCTGATCGCCGATCGTATGGTCAGATGAAAATCAAACCTGTTTGATATTCTTGTGCCTGTGCAAACACCGCAGACCTGTCTTGTAATGTTTTTTTGTTTGTTTGTTTTGCTTTGTTTTGTTTTGTTTTTTGTTTTTTTTAAACTTTGATGTCTCCCATCGAGAGTTTTTGTAAATTAAGTTTCAAAAAAAGCTTCTGTTTACGTTTTGCTTCTGGAAACACGAGTCCGATGTGTGGTTTTTGAACATACAATGTGTGTGAGAACATAAATCGGGCCCTCTGAACTTTTACACCGTGCGGTTCTCTGGTACAGTCTGCCCAGCTTCAGTCTGAGCACTGCCATGAACACTACTGGCCAGTAGATGGCAGTAGAGACCTTGAAAACTTGCCAAAACAAAATTCCAGATAATCTGTGTTGCTACTTGCTACGTTTAAGATGCATGGAATTTAATCAAAGCAAACACAAAAACAAAATCTATAAACCCAGAGAATATGTTCACAAGAGTTTTAGGTACTAGAGTTTAATGCTGTTGTCCTGATCAGGGTGTCTCAAATGTATTCTCCTGTCGTGAACGTACTGAGATTACCGTACTGAGATTACCCTAGCCTACCCATAATGCACTGCTGGACACAGCATGCCCACACTAAAACCTTCAAAATTAGCACATTACTTTAAAACTAAAACATATATCTGATATTTTCACTTTATAAAACTTCAGACATGACGTTAATTTAAATAACTTGTCAGAAATAAGTTTGGTTAAAATTTGAACCATAAGTTAAAAATGTATGCCTCTGGATGACTTGGGTGATATTGGCCGCATATCAGTATGGGGTTAAAAGAAATGTTTTTTTTTTTTTTTTTGCTGACCACTTCTCCTTTGCCTGTAGAGTGGTTTCTTCTAGAACCAGCTCTCCTCTGTTTGTAGAGAGTAGAACTACACATCCGTTCACCTTTGTTTACCATGTTAATGTTCTACTTTATCTTCGATAGTTAAAGTGTGCCCACCACTGCAAACAAGGAAACAAAAAATACTGGTAGGCTTATGTACTTGGGGGTTAGGGTATTGTAACTGTCATGTTATTTTACCTTTACCAATTTAGTGGAGGTAACCATTGGGCTTGCCTTTCTCCAAATGTAATGAAAATGTTTGGAGACATGGTTGATTAAACCTTGAGAAAGATCCAGATCTAGCACAGTGTCTCTTTTATGTTTTTTTATTTTGGAATTTCTACTTCTCAGAGGATACATTGACAAACAATATCCCCACAACACAGACATAATCTGATGAGCTGCAACAACACGAGGAAAATAAACACAAACAAGGACACCAAAAACCGATGTCACCAACCGCAGGGTCCCCCTTAAGGGCCACTTCACACATAGTACGAGTAAGTACAAATCAGGGCAAACCATGGCGGGACAGCTCGTACGAGTGAACCATGAAAACATCAAGCTGACAGGCAGGCATGCACGATCCTGCTGTGATGGTATCATGCATGCAACGGTGTCGTGCGAGCAGGAACACAGGGTGATCAGCTGAGGTGTGTTTCACCACATTGTGCCGCTGATGTGGAGTAAAAAAAAAAAAAACAGCTGTATAATTAGTGACTATCACTGGGTTGATGTAAATAATGCATAAAAGGGGACGCAATACAGAACCCTGCGGTTAAATAACCCAGGTTTATAAAACATAAATGCCACACATGGAATTTAAACCTGTAAGCTCTGATTACCAGACGGAAACTTTACGACTGCGCTACAATCACTGTCTTATAACAGGAGCGTGAAATGGATAAAATCAACAAGCAAATAAACATTTGTTTGTTTTTAAAGATAAAAAAAACGCAGTGATACCTCGCCAAATGGCATTTGTTACAGTGTATTTCTGCTGATACATGACTGAAAGTGGTGTATTTGTTGCACTGTTGGCTTGTGATATGGTCCTGTGCTGCACCGCTCATAGGACATGTGTGTCCTGTCTGAGAGACGTGACATTCCGATCGCCTGCTGTGTGTCCAAATGAACTGACAGTCTGTTTCAGCTGTAACAGCCTGTCAATGTGCATGCTCTCCAGCCTGTCGCAAAAGCGATATATGTTTTTATGAATTTCCACGTGAGGACAGCAGGCAGAGACACGTGCCTCATGGAGGAATGTTGTAAGTTCCTGTCCTTCTAAACACAGTAGGTGTTCTCCGGCTGGGACATCCAGGATCACATATCACAACAGCAGCCACTGTGAGCAGACACACTTTCCTGTCCATTCAGCGCCCAGACCAATGTGGTCAGGCACCTCCCCATGCTGTGTGCACTCAGACCTCACTGTCTGCCCCCATGTGATCAGATCTGTCCATACATATCAGCATTTTATGCAAGTGTGCTCCCCCCAGCACGCCACATGTATCAGGGGAGTGGGGGGAGCGTGACACACATGCACATGTGCAAGACACATGCACCACATGTGTGTTGCTTTCACACCACACTCGTGGGGGCACGTAAACAGGTTTCACATCCAGCTTGACAGGGATTTTCTGCTTACTGTTTTCGTGATGATAGTGCAAATGTCCACACATTTTCTAAGTCCCAAACGAGCGGTGTCAGATGACACCTGGAGTTTAGCTGACATCTGCCGCAAGATGGTACAAATGGTCTCTCACAGGACACACTGTGTCTTTCAGCCACTGGTGTGCCAAATAGTTGTAGCAACAGGCATGCGAGGCGATTTAGGCAGCTACAATTTTACACGTACTGCATACAAGTCCTGCTTCATGCGCACTTCATGTGCAATTCGGCCACATTCATACTATGTGTGAAGGGGCCCTAAAAATCGGTCCAACCTGCCTTCACTGCGCATACGTCATTTCTGTGTGTCAGCCACGGTTCACCGATTATCACCTCGTTTCTGCTTAAAACCGTACTCTAGTCATCATCTATCTCAGCGACAGATATCTGAAGCTTTTGTACATGTTATGTGTCGGACGCAGCCCGGAGAACCGACCAGCGTTTGAAGGACCCAGTATAAAATAAGCAGAGCACGGTACAAAGGATAACAGAATTTAATGAACATAACAGTGCTGTGATAAATATAAAAGTGCGCGGTCTGGCGTGGCGGATTTGCGGTGTGCTCCCAGCAGCACAAAACGGTCCGGAGCCAGAACCAGTTCGGACCCAAGGACCCCGCCGACACCCCCCAGGTGGCCGCGACAAACCGAGTCTGTGAAAGAAGAAATCATCATGTGAGTCCACACTCAACACACAGAGGGACCGCTCAAAGGTGTACAAACAGCAAACACTTCCTGGCTTAATTACTAATCAGCTTCCCACCCTGCAGGCATAGAACACCCTGTTCACAAAACTCCACAGCAGTGGAAGCTGATTAAACGACTACATACAGCTCAATATAATAAGGTGTGAGGGACACCATATTTACTGACTGTATAAATGTTAGTCACAAAATCTAACGTACCTCAGGAAGTGTGCTGACGAGCGTGAGACCTCACCCCCTCCTCTTTCACAGACCATGCATCAAACCTGGACGTTCTCTGCATCCACTGATGATGAGATGGCTCTCGAGACGACGATCTCACCCGTCTGGTCACAAGGTCGAGTCTCTGGCAAATACACACTGTGTACTCCAGTCTTAAATGCCACCACGTTCCAATCCATTTAGATGCACCACAGCTGTGAGTCCTGACGAGCCGCAGGTGATCAGCCTCAGGTGAACAGGGTGAGGTCCTGATAAACTCAGCTACACAGCCACTCAGTCCCAAATGCAAGCCACCTGGAAGGAAAAACAAAAGACAGAAACAAAAAGGCAGCCAGGCCCCCCAGCCATACAACAGTACCCCACCCTCACGGGAAGCCTCCCGGCAACCACACAAACCTGGCCCAGGAGAAACACCCCCCTCCAGGGACCATGGCTGGAAACCGTATCCGCATTCATCTTCCAACAGAATCTTCATCTAACAGAACGGTAGATGTCTTCTCCTCTGGCTGCATCTTTGCCCTTGTTTCTATCAGTCAATTAGCACAGGTGTGGCCAGGAGTTCTTGAACCTGTGCAGTCAGCCTTTGTCCAACCATGTTCACAGTCTGATTAGTCATAAAACAAAAAAGACAAACACAAACAACCAAAACACCCCCCCTCCCCAGAGGCCCGTTCCATCAAACCCCGGGAAGGGGAGAAAAGAAAAACCCAAACTTAAGCTTGCAAATAAAAATGCTAACACCCCCCCCCCTCCCCAGAGGACCGTTCCATCAAACCCCGGGAAGGGGAGAAAAGAAAACCCCAAACTCAAGCTAGCAAATAAAAACACTAACACCCCCCCCCCCCCCCCCAACGACATGTAGGGACCAACACCCCCCAGAGGACATCCTACCAGCTCCAGGAGTAATAACCACAGCCGAGGTCCCTCTGGGATCCAATGTCACCCACGGGGACTCCCAGCGCCTCCCAGAGGACCATTCCATCAACCCCAGGAGACGCCTCCCCTCATGACCAACGGACCCAGCCCCGGCCGTCTATGGCTAGATGGACCCACAGCCCTTTCCCCCCCAGAGGACACCACAGTCAAACCCTGAGGGCGGAAACTGGGGGGAAAAACAAAAGGAGAGAAAAAAAAACATACAAACAAAACAACCCCAACCCCACCCCCTTGGCGCAGTGGAAACTGGAAGCACGTCCAGTGTCACCAACCATGACTATACCCCAGAAGCCAACCGGGAGGAGTGGAACAGCGGTTATGGCAGACGGCACAAAACGGCGCCACTCCTCCGACTTCTAAACCAGCCACCAGCTGCGGGTATATCCCACTGCCCCAAACCTCAGCCACGCCGATGGCAGACGGCTCAAAGGCATGCTGAAGCCGGAGGTGGAACAGGGAATCAACAAACAACCCCCCCCCCCCAGGTGCAGAGGTTACCTGGGAAACGCCCAGCATAACCAAACTGCACCACTCCAGCAACGCCGACACTACGGCTCACACGGCTGGAGCCAGAGGAGAAGAGAGGGAACAAAAAGAAAATACCCCAAACCCCCCCCCCCTCCCGGGTGCAGAGGTTACCCGGGAAACCCCCAGCATAACCAAACTGCACCACTCCAGCAACACGTACGGCACACCCGGCTGGAGTCAGAGGAGAAGAGAGGGCATAACAAAAAACAAACAAAAAAGAAAAAAGAAAAAACAACCCAATTACCACCCCATCACCCCCCAGGGGACCGTCCCATCAAACCCTGGGGAGGTGAAACTAAAAAAAATAAAAAGACAGACTAACAGACTAACATAAAGTTGCTTGGGTCCTGTTTTGTTGCTCCAAACAGGCTGCAGGGTCACAACCCCAGACACTAACAGTGGAAAAAAAAAATAAATAAATAAAATCCCACACAAAAACCAACTCAGAAAACACCCACACAAAATGAACTAACACAAAACAAATAAGTGATTTATACCGTCAAGCTCAAACAAATGGAACACACCTGTTCCAACTTAAGAGCTTGACGGTAATGTGACTCAGTCACCAACAGAGGGAGCCAGAGTGCTAAAAATGAAAAACCCTCTTTGGTGACAGAGAAAACAAACGAGCTGCTTTTCTGTGCGCAGCTGTGTGCAACACACAACCAAAAATGTGATTCAACTAAATAACACCGGAGCTGACACAACAGACGCAGTAGTTATCATTACCCGGGGAAACGGGGCTACGACTGTAACACAGGAAGCACCGCGACCCGTGCCACAGAGCTCCGCCGTGCGCGTTCACCCATTACAGACCCACTCCTGCAGCTCCCGTTTAAACCTCTTATCCGGTCGAAGTGTGACGCGAAGCCATCGCCAGTCACACTCCACCACGACCCACGGATAAGGCACACACAGGAACACGGCTGCATGAGCGCTCAAATCAGTATTCAGTAATGGGTTCTCCAACGCGCACCATCCGGGCGGAGAGCACCCGCAACTGATCCGGATAACTTCTGAACATCTGCTGCTGCCTTCCCGGCGCGTTACCGTCTCTGCTACCGCTGGATCCGCGATGTTTGGCCAGAGACTACTGTTATGTGTCGGACGCAGCCCGGAGAACCGACCAGCGTTTGAAGGACCCAGTATAAAATAAGCAGAGCACGGTACAAAGGATAACAGAATTTAATGAACATAACAGTGCTGTGATAAATATAAAAGTGCGCGGTCTGGCGTGGCGGATTTGCGGTGTGCTCCCAGCAGCACAAAACGGTCCGGAGCCAGAACCAGTTCGGACCCAAGGACCCCGCCGACACCCCCCAGGTGGCCGCGACAAACCGAGTCTGTGAAAGAAGAAATCATCATGTGAGTCCACACTCAACACACAGAGGGACCGCTCAAAGGTGTACAAACAGCAAACACTTCCTGGCTTAATTACTAATCAGCTTCCCACCCTGCAGGCATAGAACACCCTGTTCACAAAACTCCACAGCAGTGGAAGCTGATTAAACGACTACATACAGCTCAATATAATAAGGTGTGAGGGACACCATATTTACTGACTGTATAAATGTTAGTCACAAAATCTAACGTACCTCAGGAAGTGTGCTGACGAGCGTGAGACCTCACCCCCTCCTCTTTCACAGACCATGCATCAAACCTGGACGTTCTCTGCATCCACTGATGATGAGATGGCTCTCGAGACGACGATCTCACCCGTCTGGTCACAAGGTCGAGTCTCTGGCAAATACACACTGTGTACTCCAGTCTTAAATGCCACCATGTTCCAATCCATGTAGATGCACCACAGCTGTGAGTCCTGACGAGCCGCAGGTGATCAGCCTCAGGTGATCAGGGTGAGGTCCTGATAAACTCAGCTACACAGCCACTCAGTCCCAAATGCAAGCCACCTGGAAGGAAAAACAAAAGACAGAAACAAAAAGGCAGCCAGGCCCCCCAGCCATACAACAGTACAACAATCATTTCCACATGAATTCAGCATTATTTCATCATAAAAGACGGAGAAAGCGATCAGAGAGCAACAGCCAGACGAGCTGCTGCTGCTGCCTTCATGCCGCCTCCATCATTTCAAAGCGTGAGTAGTGACTCACCAATTATTGCCTCGTTTCTGCTTTAAATGGCCTAATTTTTGCTTCAAACTCACTTCAGAATGATTTAAGAGGTTTTACCTTGTCCTCTGATAGTTAGTAGTCACATTATTCTCTTTGATCACTATGGGTGTAGAGAGTCAGTCTCAGAAGAGCTGTTGTGCTCCCAAATGATGCATGAGCAGTGAAGGCAGGGCGGACCAATTTTTAGGGGGCCATTCAGTCTGCAACCTGAAACAAACACAACATAATCAAAGTACAAAGTAAAATGGTATCAACTTACAGCTCCAAGCTATTTTTAACAAAACAGGTTCCAGGATTTTTGTAATTCATTTCTGGGAAAAGTTAGTGTACATCACGTTGTTTTTACTAAATGCCAAGTCTACATTACATTTTTAAGCCATGTTGCATTTTTCTGTATAAATAAAAACTGAACATCTTCTGATAAAAGAGAAACAAAGCAATAGTCTTCTGCAAGTGGACAGGGAAGATAGAACAAACTGGAGTTGGAAATATAGCAACAAAAGAAGAGCTGAAGAATTAATATTGCTAGTATTAAGGGCCCCGTCACACTTAGCACCAATGAGGACGAATGAAGCACGAATCAACCTGAATGGGGAAAAACAGCCAAAATTTGAGCGGCATTCATGAGGGACAGACATTCGTACAGCCGTGTACGAATGCTGTATGAATACCCAGAATGTGTGTCGAAGCCGCCTTGAATGATTTGCACACATTCGGAGTGCAGTAGCTCCAAAATCCAGATCAACTACACAGAGTGCAGGTCAAATGCAGACACAACACAGCACATAACACAAAAAAATAAAAACAGAATAAAATAAAAAAGACAAAGAATAAAAAGTACACAGCACAAAACCCAACATTGCTGACAGAATGCAGCAGGAATATGCAAAATGCTGCACCAATGGAACGTGTACATTGGTGCAGCATTTGGGTGGAACGTGTACCAATGGTCTGGGTGGAAGGCAAGCAAGGGGAGGGGTGTGGCAGAGCGAGGGCTGAGGTCCACACGTCTGAAGACCTGCCATGTCCCACTGCTGGATGTCACGACATCCAACCCATGAACTGATTACATGTCAGTTCATGGGTTGGATGTCTCACCACCCCCCCAAATTACATGTGCTCCCTCTCTCTGTCTCTGGAAATCAGTCGTTTAGGGGAATGGTGTGGCAGAGCGAGCACTGTGGTCCACACTTCTGAAGACCTGCCGTGTCCCACCGCTGGGTGGCTCTCTCTCTCTCTCTCGCTCTCTCTCTCTGTCTGAGAGAGAGCTGGATGCCCTGCTGACCAGACGGGTTCACACACATGCTGACCAGACGGGTTCATGCACGAGCGGTTCATGCACGAGCAATATAGCCTTTTTTGAAAGTTGATTAAATGCCTACCGAAAATTTTAACAAATTACAAGAAACACATTTATCGAATGAGAAAAGGACAACAAGCCAACATAAACGGGGGAGTTACTTGTGATTTAATTTTTATCTATGATAAAATCAGACATTTTATTGAACTGGACATTCTGCCAAACATAATATTGGCCATGCCCGTGCATCAGCTCAATTTAATCGATTTAATCGATTATTAAAATAGTTGTCAACTAATTTAGTCATCAAGTAGTTGTTTAATAACTTTGTTTTACCGCAAATGTTTTGTTTCTTCCATATAAATCAACTGTTTCTGTTGTGTGGGCCGCTGAAGAGGAGGTACTGCTGGCCCACCACCACCAGAGGGCACCCTGCCTGGAGTGCGGGCTCCAGGCACCAGAGGGCGCTGCCACCTCACAGGAGCAGCCGGGGTGACAACTGTCACCTACGACAGCTGTCACCAATCATCTGATCCGCATCGGTATATCAGCAAGACATCGTCTCCACCTCTTTGCCGAGATATCGCTCTACGGAGGAGGTAACGTACTCAGCCAATTGTGTTGTCTTCTTAACAGTAATACTTTGTTGCTTGTGTGCAGATAGTGAGTAGTACAGCTGGAGACTGTATTGGACTTTTTGGATAAGTACTCACATTCCTGCACTTACCAGTATTTTCCTGACGAAAGGTGGAGGTGGTTTTTCCACCATACGTGTTGCTGGGTGCAGGCGCACCCACATCTGACTGTTTTTGTTCCTCGCCAGCAGTACCAGATCCGACAAGCGGAGGCAGTGGCCACCTGGGAGTTCGGGACTTGGCGGCTCCAGTATTCCCGGGGTTCGGTGGCGGAGGAAATCGTGTGGTTCCGGTTCTGCTTTGGACAGACGTCTTCTATCTTCGACCCCTCCCACCTTCCCCGGAAGCATACATAAGCCCTCCAGAGCCGTACGGGGGTTGTGTGGAGACGTGCGCGGACGTTCTTATGCAGTGTTCGCTCGTCTTCGCACAACGTCCCGTCATGTACGCGACTGATGCTAGCAAAATAGCTTATGTGATAAATCTGCTTCGCGGTGAGGCACGCGCTTGGGCTACAGCGCTCTGGGAGCAAAATTCCCGGCTCCTTCAGACATATGATGGGTTTGTGAGGGAGTTCAGAACAGTGTTCGATCACCCAAATAGAGGAGAGACCGCTTCAGCCGTGCTGCTGTCAATGAGACAGGGGCGCCGGAGCGCAGCTGCTTATGCAGTCGACTTCCGCATCGCGGCTGCGAGGTCCGGCTGGAATAGCACTGCCCTCCGCGCCGCCTTCGTAAACGGACTGTCGTTGGTCCTGAAGGAGCACCTGGTGGCTAAGGACGAACCGCGGGATATAGATGGGCTTATTGATCTCGTTATACGATTAGACAATCGGTTAGAAGAACGCCGTCGGGAACGAGACGAAGGGCGTGGCCGGGCACGCGCCGTCCCTCTCCCTTCCAGCTCCGACCGAGCTCCGCCCTCCCCACGCTCCACGGCCTCTACGCTCCGTGTGGTTACAGCTCCCCCTGCTGATGAAGCTATGGACACGAGCAGGGCCACATTTAGACCACCGGATAGACAGAGGAGGCTGGTCCGTGGAGCGTGCTTTGTTTGTGGCTCGATAGAGCATCAGGTGAGGGACTGCCCCGAGCGGTTAAACACCAACGCCCGCCCCTAGAAACTGGGCTAGGGGTGGGTCAAGACATTCACGTGGGACACACCCATATTGCCACACGACTCCCAGTTACAATCCTTTATGAGGATTTAACCCTTCAGGCCCCAGCACTGGTGGACACAGGCTCTGAAGGGAATTTGCTAGACAGCAAATGGGCCAGGGAGGCAGGGCTCCCTCTGGTGGCACTTACTTCACCTGTGCAAGTACGGGCACTAGATGGCTCCCTACTCCCTTTAATCACACATAAGACACCTCCAGTAACTCTGGTGGTGTCAGGGAACCACCGGGAGGAGATCGAGTTTTTTGTGACTCCTGCCACCTCCCGTGTGATTCTCGGGTTCCCCTGGATGTTAAAACACAATCCCCGGATCGATTGGCCGTCCGGGGTAGTGGTTCAGTGGAGCGAGACCTGCCATCGGGTATGTTTAGGTTCCTTGGTTCCTCCCGGTTCCCACGCTAAGGAGGAGGTCAGAGTCCCGCCCAATCTCGGGACAGTGCCGGTGGAGTACCATGACCTTGTGGATGTGTTCAGTAAGGATCTGGCGCTCACCCTTCCCCCGCACCGCCCGTACCATTGTGCCATTGATTTGGTTCCAGGCGTTGAGTTTCCGTCCAGCAGTCTGTACAACCTCTCACGACCTGAGCACGAATCAATGGAGACCTACATCCGGGACTCTTTAGCTGCCGGGTTGATCCGGAATTCCACCTCCCCGATGGGTGCAGGTTTCTTTTTTGTGGGGAAAAAGGATGGCGGACTACGTCCATGCATTGATTACAGGGGGCTGAACGAAATCACGGTTCGTAACCGATACCCATTGCCCTTGTTGGATTCAGTGTTCACGCCCCTGCATGGAGCCCAAATGTTCACTAAGCTAGATCGTAGAAATGCGTATCACCTGGTTCGGATCCGGAAGGGAGACGAGTGGAAGACGGCATTTAACACCCCCTTAGGTCACTTTGAGTACCTGGTCATGCCGTTCGGTCTTACAAACGCCCCTGCAACGTTCCAAGCATTGGTTAATGATGTCTTGCGGGATTTCCTGCACCGATTCATCTTCGTATATCTGGACGATATACTCATCTTATCTCCGGATCCTGAGACCCATGTCCGGCATGTACGTCAGGTCCTGCAGCGGTTGTTAGAGAACCGGTTGTTTGTGAAGGGCGAGAAGTGCGAGTTCCACCACACTTCTTTGTCCTTCCTGGGGTTTATCATCTCCCCTAACTCCGTCGCTCCTGATCCGGCCAAGGTCGCGGCGGTGAGAGACTGGCCCCAACCTACCAGCCGTAGGAAACTGCAACAGTTCCTCGGCTTTGCAAATTTCTACAGGAGGTTCATTAAGGGCTACAGTCAGGTAGTTAGCCCCCTGACAGCCCTGGCCTCTCCAAAAGTCCCCTTCACCTGGTCGGATCGTTGTGATGCCGCGTTCAAGGAGTTGAAACGGCGCTTCTCGTCTGCACCCGTTCTGGTGCAGCCCGATCCTAGTCACCAGTTTGTGGTTGAAGTGGACGCCTCGGACTCAGGGATAGGAGCTGTGCTTTCCCAGAGCGGAGAGACCGATAAGGTCCTTCACCCGTGTGCCTATTTTTCCCGCAGGTTGACCCCGGCCGAACGGAACTATGACGTCGGCAATCGAGAACTCCTTGCGGTGAAAGAGGCTCTTGAAGAGTGGAGACATCTGTTGGAGGGAACGTCCGTGCCATTCACGGTTTTCACTGACCACCGGAACCTGGAGTATATCAGGACCGCCAAGCGGCTGAACCCCAGGCAAGCCCGCTGGTCACTGTTCTTTGGCCGTTTTGACTTCCGGATCACATACCGTCCCGGGACCAAAAACCAGAGATCGGATGCCTTGTCCCGGGTACATGAAGATGAAGTCAAAACGGAGTTGTCGGATCCACCGGAACCCATCATCCCGGAGTCCGCTATCGTGGCCACCCTCACCTGGGACATAGAGAGAACCGTCTGGGAGGCCCTGGCACGAAGCCCAGACCCCGGAACTGGGCCGAAGAACAGACTTTACGTCCCACCAGAGGCTAGGGCTGCAGTCCTGGACTTCTGTCACGGCTCCAAGTTCTCCTGTCATCCAGGGGTGTGAAGAACCGTGGCAGTTGTCCGGCAGCGCTTCTGGTGGGCGTCCCTAGAGGCCGACGTCCGGGATTATATCCAGGCCTGCACCACCTGCGCCAGGGGCAAGGCTGACCACCGCAGGGCATCGGGACTGCTCCAGCCGCTGCCCGTGCCTCATCGCCCCTGGTCCCACATCGGCCTGGATTTTGTCACGGGCCTCCCACCGTCCCAGGGCAACACCACCATCCTCACGATAGTGGACCGATTCTCCAAGGCGGCCCACTTCGTGGCCCTCCCGAAGCTCCCGACTGCCCAGGAGACAGCGGACCTCCTGGTCCACCACGTCGTCCGGCTGCATGGGATTCCAGCAGACATCGTCTCCGATCGCGGTCCCCAGTTCTCCTCGCAAGTCTGGAGGAGCTTCTGCCGGGAACTGGGGGCCACAGTGAGTCTCTCATCCGGGTATCATCCCCAGACCAACGGGCAAGCAGAACAGGCCAATCAGGAGGTGGAACAGGCCCTGCGTTGCGTGACGGCCGCGCACCCGGCGGCCTGGAGTACCCATTTGGCCTGGATCGAGTATGCCCATAACAGCCAGGTGTCGTCAGCCACCGGCCTCTCCCCTTTTGAGGTGTGTCTGGGGTACCAGCCTCCTTTGTTTCCGGTGGTTGAGGGAGAGGTCGGTGTGCCCTCGGTCCAGGCCCACCTGCGGAAGTGCCGTCGGGTGTGGCGTGCCACCCGTTCTGCTTTGCTAAGGGCCCGGATGAGGACGAAAGCCCATGCAGACTGTCGGCGGATCCCGGCCCCTGCGTATCGGCCAGGGCAGGAAGTGTGGTTGTCAACAAAGGACATTCCCCTCAAAGTGGACTCACCCAAACTGCAGGATCGGTCCATTCAAGATCCTCAAGGTCATCAGTCCAGGCTTCAGCTTCCGGCCTCACTGCGGATCCATCCCGTTTTCCATGTGTCCCGGATTAAGCCGCATCACACCTCACCCCTCTGTACTCCGGGTCCGGCACCACCTCCTGCCCGGATCATCGATGGCGAGCCGGCTTGGACTGTGCGCCGGCTCTTGGATGTCCGTAGGATGGGCCGGGGCTTCCAGTATTTGGTGGACTGGGAGGGGTATGGACCCGAAGAACGCTCCTGGGTGAAGAGGAGTTTCATCCTGGAGGTAACGTACTCAGCCAATTGTGTTGTCTTCTTAACAGTAATACTTTGTTGCTTGTGTGCAGATAGTGAGTAGTACAGCTGGAGACTGTATTGGACTTTTTGGATAAGTACTCACATTCCTGCACTTACCAGTATTTTCCTGACGAAAGGTGGAGGTGGTTTTTCCACCATACGTGTTGCTGGGTGCAGGCGCACCCACATCTGACTGTTTTTGTTCCTCGCCAGCAGTACCAGATCCGACAAGCGGAGGCAGTGGCCACCTGGGAGTTCGGGACTTGGCGGCTCCAGTATTCCCGGGGTTCGGTGGCGGAGGAAATCGTGTGGTTCCGGTTCTGCTTTGGACAGACGTCTTCTATCTTTGAGCCTGCCCACATGACACCTTTTGTGATTTGACTTCATTGTCTACTATTGTAATCTGTCGTGTTTGTTGTGCTTATTTCACAACAGTAAAAGTGCTATTTGACTTCCTCCATTGTCCGTTCATTTGCGCCCCCTGTTGTGGGTCCGTGTTCCTACACTTTCACAACAGTTTCTGCAGCACGGCTTTGCTTTGAATCTTGAACCAATCGAAGCAGTGATTTGCAGTCCGAAGCAGTGATTCGCAGATCGAAGCAGTGCTTTGATCTGCGAATCACTGCTTAGATCTGGTGCTTTGTTGATTGAGTGTGTTATTTTGCTTAATCTTAATTTTCCCCACTAAAACCCCAAAGAGCATATGTCTGTGAGTAACATTTACCTTTTTATGTTAATCTGACCTGTTATGGTCTTCTGAAACAGTTGATAGTTGTATTTTCTAACTTAAAAATGGGACGGATGCTAACGCGTTAGCATGTCTACGGCGTTTTCAATGTTGAAGTTAGCATTAAGCTGTTGCAGCTGTCAGCACATTTGTTTTCTGTATAATAATTCATGGCTCAGCGTTTGTTGTCGTAAAAGAGTCAAATGTATTACAAATTGTAATATTTTATTCATTTGTTTGTATTTATATATCAATAATAATAATAATAGAAACAACAACAATAATAGTAAAAATAACTAATAATGCCACAATACAGTTTTAGAGAAACGGACAAAAAGAATCTGATAAAACAAAACAGAAAATTTAAACCATCTAACAATAAACATAAATAAATATAGAAATAACTGTTTCCTGTGAACACCTAGTGACTCTTAAACCTCCACTTCATCCTTGTTTTATTCATTTTAATGACCATTTGTTTCGGTCAAACCACATCTAAGCTGTGTTTTTACACAAGAAAAAAATAAAATGCAGTAAACTGCACATTTTTGTCTTTTTTCATGAAAATATCTTATTAAATATAAGATATTACACTTTCGTCAGGCCTTTAAAATACTTTCGTGGCCTCTTGCTGTAACATGTTGTCAGTGGTTGAGATAGTTGCTGTAGGCATCTAAACCTGATGGAAATCTCTTTAGTGTGTCGGTGATGTATGTATGTGCAAAATAAAACTACTCCAGGTATGTTTTTGACGAGAATATAACATAACTTTGTTACAAGGTCAAACGCTGATGTTGTGTGACAAAGGCCTTTTAATAATAACTCGCTTAAAGAAATAATGGCCAAACTCACATGTAAGTAAAAAAAACAAAATGATTAATCCAAAAAATTATCGACCGATGAACTGATTAGTAAAATAATCGTTAGTTGCAGCCCTAATGTTTAGGCTGAAATAAAATATGTCTTTCCTAAAAAATCAAAGTCTGGATTTCAAAAAAGAAGAGAAAAAAGGACAGGGAAAGAAAACTAAATGAGGGAAAGCAGCTGCTAACCAAATTCTTTGAAAAGAGAGGTGAGTTTGACAACTAGCTATATTGAGTTGGGGGGGTCTGGGGGACCAAATTGCACCATTTTCTAGAAAAATTGTGCAATTTGGTGCATTCCTGTGCATTTTAACAGATGGGAATGGTGCAGTTTGGTGCATTCCTGTGCATTTTAACAGGATGGGAATGCACCAAATTGCACCATTTTTCTAGAAAATGGTGCAATTTGGTCCCCCAGACCCCCCAACTCAATATTGCTCCCCCAGCTTTAAAAAGGGTTCTGACTCCCAGGTGTGATCTAAGGTATACATGATTTAGACCTGGTTTGACTACACATTAGAAATTTGGTGTTTGCGTTAATAAAAAAGAACATAACAGTGTGTGTGTGGGGGGGGGAGTCTTCAATATGGCTAGTACCTAGGGCCCAGAATTTGGTGCTAGGCCCGATTGTAAGCCCAAGTCCGATCCCACTGAGTTACCGGCTGAACAACAGTAGACACATATAAAGTAAACGAACAACATACACTCTGAAAACCCCCTACTGGTTAATTGTTTCACTGTATTTTTAGTATAGGCAGTCTGGCTTTCAAAATTTTGAGATGGACAGTTTGAAATTTTAAAAGTAAACTGACTTTATTGTCATTAGGCATACATACATACAATGAAATTTGCCCTCTGCATTTAACCCACCCTAATCGCAGTTAGACACAATCCAACCAATAGGAGCAGTGGGCAGCCACAGTCTGGTTCCCGGGGACCAACTCCAGATGTAGAGATGCCGCCTTGGTCAGGAGCACAGAAAGGAGCAGACACTAAATAAGCATGCTTTTTAACTGTGGGAGGAAACTGGAGTGCCCGGAGGAAACCCACGCAGACACAGGGAGAACATGCAAACTCCACACAGAAAGGCCAGCGATCCCATGACTTTCTTGCTGTAAGGCACCAGTACTAACCATTAAGCCACGGTGCAGTCATATACTGAGTAAATATGTAAATAAATAAAAATTCCCTTATATGCATGATGTTCACTTTGTTGAATAACCTAGTCCAGTAACCCTAAAAGTACTGACATGTTGTTTTAGCCCTCAGGGGTCCAGAAACATAAAGCACCATTGATTTGACTTGCCAACGAGTCAATGGATCCCTGGATATCAAAATGTAGTGAACTCAAAGGGAAAAACTTCAAATATTGATTCTAATTTAACCATTCCAGTTATCATAACACTTATGGTTATTTGTGTATTTTGGGCTCAAACATGCCAAATTTAAAAAGCCATATGTATACTCCACTTCTCCAAGGGTATGATTATATTATTTGCACCTTTTCCTGGAACATGACCAAACCGTTGTTGTTGGGTTTGTTTTTTCCCTTCATAGCAGTTATTTCATGACAAAAATCAGGCAAAAACTCTTAAATAACATTAAAATGGTCTCACTTATAATGAGTGTAAAGTAACAGATGTGCTGTTTTCCTAGTGGTCATGAAATGTATCAAGCGTCATATAGACACTGTCCAGTGTCCTTCATATATCAAGTTACCAATAGGAGACCGCAGGCTCGTTTGAACCCTTCATGATATCACGGGATTTGACCACTTACAGGGACCTCCATTTAATATATACACACCATAACTTCACATGGATAAATGGTGTACTGTTTTGTTTTCCACTGCAATCACCAAAGCAATTGCGAAAAGTATTTTTTTTTTGTTCGGTTCCCAGTGGAGAAGAAAAGATGAAGCGAGTGAGAGACGTTGTGTCAGTAAGTATTAGCCTACACAGCTAACCAGAGTAGCTCTGCTCTCTCACTTGCAAAACCGCCTCGACATGTTTGGGCTCCGAATCATAAACAAACCACAACACATGTCCACTTTCCCACCACATTGTCACTTTTTCTTTGCATTTTCACGTTGTTTGCGTGTAATTTGCCCAAAAACCCTTTGAAAATGCCGTGGTTGGTCCTCCGGGAATAGAGAAATTATGTCATATGCATCATATTGTACCTCTTTAGTGCCCTCCCCAAAACAAGACTGCGGTCCCCTATTCAACACAAAGAAACAATGACATATTATTACCTTCTTTTTGATGAGGAAGCAGATTCTTACATCTCAGTTTCTACCGTTGCAGTCTTCCACTTACTGCAAAATGCTTGCAAAATGTTTGAACCAATTATTTTGTTGTGTCCAGTATACATCATTTTGTATGTCCAGACACATCCTATTTATTTGTGTTTCCATGGCAGACGTCCCAGGCTTTGGAGCCACCTGGCCAGTCAGATTTTACTGGGAAATCAAAGATTTGGGCAGCACTTCAATTTCCAGGAAAACCACGTTGTCAGGGTCACTCCTACTATAGATTGGCTCAACCTGATCTCTGGCCATCCATGCAGACAGGTTCTGAGCCCTGACTCAGTGTTGTTATAACAAGATAACTGGGAATGTTGGCCTGGGAAGACAAGAGAGCATGCATTTTGAAATATATTGGCCACATGCGACTAACTGCATGTTCTGGTTCTTTGTTCATTTCCATTATGTTTGCATTTGGCATTACTTAACTTATATATATTTTTTCTTTTGTTCTTTTATATTATTATTTGAAGGGATTAACTGGTTGCTTTGTTTCTTATTTCTTTTGTTTCAGTAAAGGGACCCGGCAGAAAGTTAAGTCTGCCAACAGATCTTAAGACTGATCTTGGTACGGTAGGCGAAAGCCAGAAGTTTTCATTTGTGTTCTTTTAAGTCATTTTGTTTCTGCTTTACTCACGTTTCCACGGCTTTTATGTTACTCGTCTTTTCACCCAGTTTTCTTGCCACTCTCTCTTCCTGTTCAATCAGCCTATGAGATTTTTGACCTCAGGCGTTCGGCAACTTTCCCCAATAATGTTTTACTTTTTTCTTCTACATTTTGCAAATGTTTATAAAGGTGATAACTCATGCGCATATTTAAATTTGAGGCTTTCTCTCACTCCATCATGATTGGACCATCTTCTTATTTTTCACAAGCTTTCCTCCATTGACAGTGTTTTCCTACAGTGATTGGACCACTCACTATCTCTGTCATTGTAACTGGATCATTTCTCTCAAACAGTCTTGTATCCATTTTGACTGGATCATCTGCATCACAGAGACTGAACATCCCCCCCCTACATCACTAACTAAATGCACATTAGTGCTGCAGGTTCCTTTGCTTTTTTACAGCTTCACACGTTTCTTCCTCTCAAAACATCTGCATCTTGAACACTAAATGTGCCACTGCTTCCTTATTTGTGTGATTTGCCAAATTTTCTAACCTCTCTTTATCTGACAGGTAAAGCAAAATGTCTTAATAACACTGTTTTCCAACCTGTTTTTTTTTTTTTTTTGGGGGGGGGGGGGGGGTATTTTTTTCTTTTCTTTTTAGCTAGATTTGAAGATTAAAGGTTAAAATGAACAAGTTTAATTGTGGACCAGACCAGAATTCTTCTTATCATCAAGGATGGAGCATTTTACTGAAGGAAAAATATGAATACAGTGGTCCCTCGCTATAACGCGGTTCACCTTTCGCGGTTCACCTATTTCTTAAACAAATATTTGGGCCTGAAAACAGGTTGGTCTTATTTTTCTACTAAGGTTTGAACTTTGAGAGTGTTTACACACGAGAGAAAAGTGAGAAAATGTTAATGCCTGTTTGAGAAAAGTGTATAAAGTGTGTAGTGAGGGGTTCTCCAGCCTTAAAACGTCTATAATAATTGTAAAAAATAATGCTGACTACTTTGCGGATTTTGCCTATTGCGGGTTATTTTTAGAACGTAACTCCCGCGATAAATGAGGGACCACTGTATACATAAAGCTGCACAGAAAATAATTAATCATCAAACTGAAACAATATTCAGTGGAACTACACTACATTTCAATAATCATTTATCGGTGTATAAATTAAAATCTTAACAGCTTTCTGATAAAGACATAGGGCCCTATCTTCCACCTGGTGCAAAAGAGCGCACAGCGCGACACAAGCATACTTGGCCGTTTCCATCTACTTGCTTTATTTCCTTTTATGCCCACAACATGCCAAAGACTTGAGTTTTTCCGGCCTATTTGCCCACATCACCCTAGTTTTTGGTCGGATTTTATGCCACATACACAGCAATCTGTGGTCAGGCAAACACAAACGCACTTGCGGACTGTCAAGATAGGGCCCAAAATGTGCTGTCATGGCAGTTTGTTACAGGGTTTAATAGTGTGTGTGTGTGTGTGTGTGTGTGTGTGTGTGTGTGTGTGTGTGTGTGTGTGTGTGTGTGTGTGTGTGTGTGTGTGTGTGTGTGTGTGTGTGTGTGTGTGTGTGTGTGTGTGGCTACAGTGCAGTGCCATTCTTACTTTTAAGCCTTATTTATGCTTCTGTGCCAACCAACTGAATCAGTGTCAAAGCCCACAGAGAATTCTGCCATGACTTTTGTGCAACACACAAAAAGTGTAGCAATGTCAGGTAAAAACAAGAAGCCATGCAAGATGTTGCACAGGTTCCCTCTCTCTTCTGTTGCTTTGCGATGATTCTAGCAGATCACAACAGCGCCATTTAGGATCTTGTCTACCACATTGCTGCTGTAACAATATGAACGTTCATGCCGCCACAGGCCTCTACAACATAACAAGTACTGTAGCAGCGTTTGACACAGAACCATAAATCAGCTTTAACATGTACCAATCTCCTGCAGAACATCCAGGGGCAGTGACTGATTCACTGCATCTCTGTTTGAAATCCTCGGCACAACACTGTTAAGCCGCTCACAGCAGTGCTATCACGCGGCTCTCGTACTCCCTATTTTGTACAGTTTTCATTCCTGGCATTGCCCTGGTACATCCTGCTGTGAAATGGACAAGTTAGCAAGCAGACTGGGGGCACCCTGGAGTTTTTCATCTTCATTTTGTAAACGAATCACTTGAGTATCAAAAAGAGGAGCAGGAGTTTTTGTGACACAAGATTAGCGTCAACGATTTGAAAGATAAGCAAAACAAAGCACAGCCTAATGTATTTACTAAAGGCCCATTTACACGAGCATACCTTTGCTTCACGCAACAACACGACCTGTGTCGTGACGATCCCACCTGCTGTGTTCACAGCTGGACGCCGTTCTTTGTTCTACCAGCTGCCACGCGCTCTGTACTGAACGCTGCATATATAAAATAATTATTTTGTGGCAGAATAATCATTTTTTCAGCAAATTGGCCGTTGAAAAGGGCTCTAATCACTTCCTGAATCACAGAGTAGGCTGCAGCCAGAGCCGTTTGCATGTGCGCATCTACAGTAACAAGCAGCAGAAAGCATTTTGAGCCGTCTAAAAAGGTAATTATTTGACTTGTTTAGTTATCATGGCTTGATAAAATGGTTGCATGTTTTTTCCTTTTTGTGTGCAGCTGTTAAAGTATTTATTTTTATGTTTATAACATTTAACTTCTTGTTATAATCCTTCAGACGAGCTGCACTCATATGCGATCCGCTGACATCCCCACTCGCTCTGTTCACTTCTTGTTTACTCCACTTGACGAGCTGCACGTCGTGTTGGAGATTAGATCGCGCCACATAGCACAACATTTGTGCGTGAAAGATTTTTTGAACATTTCAAAATTCTCTGTGTGCAATAGCACACACCAGCGCCCCTCTGGCGTCCTGACTGCACCCGTTAAAGACGAGTTTACTCTGCAGCACGACACATCACGACACAGGTCGTGATGTGTCGTGAAGCAAAGGCATGCTTGTGTGAACGCCCCTTAACTGTTGCAATGCTAATTGTTTCCTGAAGTTATGTAGTTGCTTTGCAGCGAAGAATTTTAGACTTGAATTGTTTTACCTTTGCGGTTTTATGTTGTTACATATTTGTGCCTCAGGACAGGCGAGGCTGCACTGTTCATGTGGACCACCATGAAGGACATAATGATGGAAGCCCAGAGCTTTTTGTCTCAGTGACAAAACTGATGACGAGGGTCAGGACTGATAACTTGCATACTGCCAGCAAACTCCTGTTAAATATGTCAACAATATCTATAGCAGACCGAACAAACTTTACTGATGGGGTGATTTATATGACATTCAGATATGTTTTTTCCTTTAAATTTAGTTTCATTTTTTCAGGATTATCAGTATCAGCCGGAATCCACTGTTCCTAAACAGGAACAGCTTCTTACTGCTAGAAGCAGGGTTTTCTAACATTTCACAAAAGAAATAAAGACAAAGTGGAGATGAAACAAACCTATTTGGTGCAAAATCTGACTGAATGAGGACTTTTCTCCTTTTGATTTTCTTACCTCTTTCCTGGCTTATATTGAACAAAGCAGCATTTGCAGTTTTCTGTAACATTTTCCTCTCCATTCTCTGGTCCCAGCATCTCCTTCCTTTCCTGATTAATACTTATTTCAACCGAACCCTGTCCCATTCACTTTCCCTTTCTCCCTTACTGCCATCTTTACTGTTGACAGTCTGATTTTCAACATTGGCTGCAAATAATATCCCACTTCACAAGTCATGCAGTGTAATACTGAGTCTCAGCATGAAGCTTTATTGTTTGAACAGGTGGTAAAATGTTCCAGTACAGTGAAAACCTCAACAACTGATTTTGAAAATGGTCCTGTTCCAAGACTTCATGACTTATGAAGATTGGGGGGGGCAGTGGATTAGAAACTCTTTGAAAGTCTCGTGTTTTCCCTCTTTGCGTTGTTTGCTAATGCTTTGCCATTGTTACAGATCATGTCAATGGACATTGCACTAGCCCCACCTCCCAGCCCTGCTCGGCGGGGAAGCCTCGTGTCCCGATGGGTCCTGAGGGGCCACGGCTTACCCGCAGAGGCCCTGGCCGACCGCCTTTCCGCAAGGCCCAGTCTGCTGCTTGCATGGAGATCTCTTTGCCTGTATCCCACACTGAAGGTGTGTGCTTGTCTTCCCTTCCTAATTCCCAAACCCCATCCCTAAAGCCTTATAACAGCATCTGTCATTCAAGTGCATGCTAACATCTTATATTTGGGTAACTAGATTTAGACCAAGCCTGATGCATATTGATATAACAAGCATATACTAATGCAAGTTGCGAGATTGCAAAACTCTCCCCATATAGTGCATCAACATCAACTGGTCTCAGTTCACTGACAAGGGACCATGAGTCAAGCTCATGTGACCATGAATAGGATATTCACACGTACAGTTGTGCTCAAACATTTACATACCCTGGCAGAATTTTTGCTTTTTTGGCCATTTTTAAGAGAATATGAATGACAACACAAAAACTCTTTTTTTTTCCACTCAT
This sequence comes from Thalassophryne amazonica, assembly GCF_902500255.1. Taxonomy (NCBI): domain Eukaryota; kingdom Metazoa; phylum Chordata; class Actinopteri; order Batrachoidiformes; family Batrachoididae; genus Thalassophryne; species Thalassophryne amazonica. The sequence goes on from NC_047116.1 coordinate 69,466,024, forward strand.
GGTTAGTGGTTGGGTGAAGAACAACTGTGTTTCCTCTTTTTTAAATCAAAATGACAAGAGGACTACCCAAATGAACCTGATCAAAGGTTTACATACACCTGTTCTTAATACAGTGTATTGCCTCCTTTAACATCAATGACAGCTTGGAGTCTTTTGTGGTAGTTGTGGAGGAGGCTCTCTGATGGTAAAGCTGCCACTGAATATGTTTCGGACTTTATTTACATCAATTACAAAGAAATACAAACAATATGGCATTTTATGGTAAATCTGCATGGAGTAGACAGTTCTCAAAAACTGAGTGACTGTGCAAGAAGTAGAAGAGTGAGGAAAGCCACCAAGACACCCAGACAACCCAGAAGAAGTTATAGGCTGACGTGGCTGTGATTGGAGAAATTATGCACAGTGCAAGCTTTGCATTTTGTATCACCAATTTTCCATCTTCATGATGAAGTGTTATAGAGGAAGATTTTCTTAAAAAGATGACCTGAATGTTTAGCTACAATTTGCCAGAAGGTACATCTGAGATGCAAGCCTAGATTTGATCTGTTTTGGTAAAAGAAAATCCTTCTCTGCTCTACTCCACTATGAAGCTAAGAGTAGTGATGCAAAATGCAGAGCTTGCACTGTGCACAATTTCTCCAATCACAGCCACATAAGCCCATAACTTCTCCTGGATTGTCTGGGTGTCTTGGTGGCTTTCCTCACTCTTCTCCTTCTTGCATAGTCACTCAGTTTTTGAGAAATGTCTACTCCATGCAGATTTACCATAAAGTGCCATACTGTTTGTATTTCTTTGTAATTAATGTAAATAAAGTCCAAGACATATTCAGTGGCAGCTTTACCATCAGAGAGCCTCGTCCAAAACTACCAGACTGTCGTTGATGTTAAAGGGGGCAATACACAGTATTAAGAACAGGGGAATGTAAACTTTGGATCTGAGTCATTTGGGTAGTTCTCTTGTCATTTTGATTTTAAAAGAGTTGTTTGACAATAAATGGCTTCACCCAACCACTAACCATGAGTGAAAAAAAACCTTTTGTGTTGTCATTCATATTCTCTTAAAAATGGCCTAAAAAGCAAAAATTCTGCCAGGGTATGTAAATGTTTGAGCACACACACACACACGCTTGCACTTTGACTTAAATGTAATAAAACAAATGCAACCTAAGTAAACAGTTAAGCAGACAGTTTGAAAAAACTGTAATTTATTTCTGATATATTTATTGAATCAAACAAAACAAAACCCTATCAACAATTTCATCCATGTGGAAAGGTAAATGCCACAAGTAAATGCTAAATTTACAAGCTGGTTATATCGCTGGTAATATGAGCAACTGCTAATAAATGTATGGAATGCCTGTTGGTCAGTTTTTGCCATCACTATGGTGAAATTTGGGCCATTCTTCTTTCCAGAGCAGTTTTAGTTCTGCCACGCTTGAGGGTTTAGAAACATGAAACACCTGTCTGGAATTCTACCAAATACACACACACACACACATATATATATATATATATATATATATATATATATATATATATATATATATATATATATATATATATATATATGGGGACTGTCAATAAAGTATAGGTCCTTTTTATTTTTTTCAAAAACTATATGGATTTCATTCATATGTTTTACGTCAGACATGCTTGAACCCTCGTGCGCATGCATGAGTTTTTCCACGCCTGTTGGTGACGTCATTCACCTGTGAGCACTCCTTGTGGGAGGAGTCGTCCAGCCCCTCGTCGGAATTCCTTTGTCTGAGAAGTTGCTGAGAGACTGGCACTTTGTTTGATCAAAATTTTTTCTAAACCTGTGAGGCACATCGAAATGGACACGGTTCGAAAAATTAAGCTGGTTTTCGGTGAAAATTTTAACGGCTGATGAGAGATTTTGAGGTGATACTGTCGCTTTAAGGACTTCCCACAGAGCGGGACGTCGCGCAGCGGTCCCAGGCGCCGTCGTCAGCCTGTTTCAAGCTGAAAACCTCCACATTTCAGGCTCTATTGATCCAGGACGTCGTGAGCGAACAGAGAAGTTTCAGAAGAAGTCGGTTTCAGCATTTTATCCGGATATTCCACTGTTAAAGGAGATTTTTTTAATGAAAGACATGCGGGCGGATTGCAGCGTCGGCTCGCAAAAACCAACACACAAGTTACAGTAACTTTATAGGGGGTGTCAAAATTGGCATTTTTTTAATTTCAGTTTCACGGCAGCATATCATTTTAAAGTACCACAATTTGCCCAACTGAGATATCCCATAATTGCTTGCGCACCAGAGAGATGCTGCAAAATAACACTAAGAAATTACATGACGACATTTGCAAATGAACATTGTACAACCAAAATGTAACTTTTATGCCTTTCATAACATTTTTAAGAGACTGCTGTATGAGAGCCTGAAAACTTGCTAAAACAAATATTCCAAATATTCCATGTCTGCTACATTTAACCTGCGTGAAACTTCACAACAGAAACTGAATTTCAAACATTTTACATAGTATATTTAACTCTGGAAGCAGGATGTTAAAGAGCAAACTTCAGTTTCCTCCAGAATGACATAAACATGAAGCGATCGTGGCTCACAGCGATTCCCCACCCACTGTAAATAATGGTGAGCTTCTTGCAAGTTTACATAAAACAAACACAACAACAACATCTACTGTATGAACCCAGATCATATATTCACGAGAGTTTTAGACACAATATACAAAGAGATTTATCTTGTTACGTTAATGCTGTTGTTCGTGTGCAGTGCAGCAGTTAAACTGCAGCCTGATCAGACAGTGTCAATGCAAACTGTGATATATTGCGACATTTTTCGGGATTTGAAACCTCAATACCACACACAAATTACAGTTAGTCTGTATACACTCCCATCCAGTAGATGGCAGTGTTGTCTGCATTTTGAGAGAGGGAAGTAGGAGGAAGTGATGAGAGCAGCTCATTTGAATTGTTCCATAATGCCTTTCGGCATGTGTCTGTTTAATGTCAAACCTTCACAGTTCGTGCATTACTTTACAACCCCAATTCCAATGAAGTTGGGATGTTGTGTAAATGTAAATAAAAATAGAATACAATGATTTTCAAATCCTCTTCAAGCAAAAAACTGAAGTTTAATTTTCATCTTCCTCAACGCAGTTTGAAGATTTTTTTTTTTAATTACATTGAAGTGAAACCTGCAAGTTGATTTGATTAATAATTGTAATTTGGTCGAAAGTAACATCACTTCAATTAACGTTGGGAAACTCATTTGATTTTCCCAACCAAAACCTCTGTGCAGCTTGTTGCTTTCACAGTATGTGGTGACTTACAGGCCATAGGCAGAGTTCATGTCCAAGCTGGTGATTTGTTGAGGAGGTTCTCCATCCACCCACAGCAGCTGAATTACCAGCTCTGCCTGGTAGCCAGGAGGGACCCGTACCACCCGGTCCTTCACTCTGAAACCAAAGAGAAAAGTTCACAATAATGTACAACCCCAATTCCAATGAAGGTGTGTAAAATGTAAATAAAAACCGAATACAATAATTTGCAAATCCTCAAGACATTTAATGTTCAAACTGATAAACTTTATTGTTTTTGGGCAAATATTTGCTCATTTTGAAATGGATGCCTGCAACACGTTTCAAAAAAGCTGGGACAGCGGTATGTTTACCACTGTGTTACATCACCTTTCCTTTTAACAACACTCAATAAGCGTTTGGTAACTGAGGACATTAATTGTTGAAGCTTTGTATGTGGAATTCTTTTCCATTCTTGCTTGATGGATGACTTCAGTCCGGGGTCTCCGTGGTCATATTTTCATTGGGCAACAGGTCTGGACTGCAGGCAGGCCAGTCTAGACATTGCTTGGATGGCAGCATGTGTTGCCCAAAACCTGGATGTACCTTTCAGCATTGATGGTGCCATCACAGATGTGTAAGTTGCCCACACAATGGGCACTAACACACCCCCATACCATCATAGATGCTGGCTTTTGAACTTTGCGCTGGTAACAATCTGGATGGTCTTTTTCCTCTCTTGTCCGGAGGACACAACATCCATGATTTCCAAAAACAATTTGAAATGTGGACCCATCAGACCACAGCACACTTTCCACTTTGCATCTGTCCATTTCAAATGAGCTCAGGCCCAGAGAAGGTGGTGGTGTTTCTGGATGTTGTTGATGTATGGCTTTCGCTTTGCATGGTAGAGTTTTAACTTGCACTTGTAGATGTAGCGACAAACTGTGTTAACTGACAATGGTTTTCTGAAGTGCTCCTGAGCATACGTGGTAAGATCCTTTACACAATGATGTCAGTTTTTAATGCAGTGCCCCCTGAGGGATCGGAGGTCATGGGCATTCAATGTTGGTTTTCGGCCTTGCCGCTTACATGTTGAATGTTCTCCAGATTCTCAGAATCTTCTGATTATATTATGGACTGTAGATGATGGAATCCCTAAATTCCCTGCAACTGAACATTGAGAAACATTGTTCTTAAACTGTTGTACTATTTTTTCATGCAGTTGTTCACAAAGTGGTGATCCTCACCCCATCTTTGCTTGTGAACGGCTGAGCCTTTTGGGGATGCTCCTTTTATACCCAATCATGAAACTCACAATTAGTGTCCTCAGTTCCCAAACATTTATTGAGTATTGTTAGAAGGAAAGGTGATGTAACACAGTGGTCAACATACCACTGTCCCAGCTTTTGTTGCAGGCGTCCATTTCAAAATGAGCAAATATCTGCACAAAAACAATAAAGTTTATCAGTTTGAACATTAAATATCTTGTCTTTGTGGTGTATTCAGTTGAATATAGGTTGAAGAGGCTTTGCAAATCGTATTCTGTTTTTATTTACATTTTACACAACGTCGCAACTTCATTGGAATTGGGGTTGTAAAACTAAAACATATAGCTGATATTTTCATGGTGTAAAAACGACAGACGTGACGTTAATTGATTCATTAATTAATTGATTAATTAATTAAAGTTGTCTCAAATTAGTTTGTTTAAAATGTTAACCATAAGTCTAAACTGCCTTGCTGTACATGTCTTTTGCGACAGGTCTGCATTTTTTTTTCTCTTCCCTTTTTCCTCTGTCTGGTCACAAGATCTCTTTTGCTGAGAAAACGCTGATCTTAGACAAAGTGCTGGCTCATTGTTGTTTATGATTGCTTTTGAATTTATTCAAAAGTATCAGTAGCTGCCAGTGTACTGTAGTCAATAGTAAAGGTTACTGGTTCAGCTGTAACTTCTGCTATTCTTTTTTTTTTTTTTTTTTTTAGGGGTTTATCAGTTTAGCTTCAATTTGCGAATTAACGGTTATCTGTTAACCGTTAATTCGCCTTATATATATATATATATATATATATATATGCCCAACAGGCAATCCCCCTCTAGCTGCCACCTTATCGTGGTGGGGGAGTTTGCGTACCCGGATGATCCTAGGAGCTATGTTGTCAGGGGCTTTGTGCCCCTTGTAGGGTCTCCCAAGGCAAACAGGTCCTAGGTGACGGGTCAGACTAAGGGCAGTTCAGAAGCTCCCATGACCAGTAAAAAAATCAAGGACTGAGACATCGCCTGGTATGGCAGAAATGGGGCCCCACCCTGGAGCCAGGCCTGTGGTTGGGGCTCGTGCGCGAGCACCTGGTGGTCGGGCCTTAGCCCATGGGGCCCGGCCGGGCTCAGCCCAAAACAGCGACGTGGGGCCGCCCTCCTGTGGGTTCACCACATGCAGAGGGGGCCATGGGGGTCGGGTGCAGAGAGGATTGGGTGGCGGTCGAGGGCGGGTGGCCCGGCGGCCTAGTCCGCGCTCACAGCCCCTGGCTGTTGGGACGTGGAATGCCACCTCGCTGGGGGGGAAGGAGCCTGAGCTTTTGCGGGAGGTTGAGAGATACCGACTAGAGGCTCACCTCCACACACAGCTTTGGCTCTGGTACCCAACTCCTGGAGAGGGGCTGGACGCTCCACATTTCTGGTGTTGCCCACAGGCAGAGGCGGAGAGCTGGGGTCACATTGCTTATTGCTCCCCAGCCCAGTCGCCGTGTGTTGGAGTTCACTCCGATGAACGAGAGGGTCGCGTCCCTACGCCTTCGGGTCGGGGACAGGTCTCTCACTGTTGTCTCAGCCTACGGGCTGACTGGCAGTGCAGAGTACCCGACCTTCTTGGAGTCCCTGGGAGGGGTACTAGATAGCGCTCCGACTGGGGACTCCATTGTTCTCCTGGGGGATTTCAATGCCCACGTGGGCAGCGACAGTGAGACCTGGAGGGGGGTGACTGGGAAGCACGGCCTCCCCCGATCTGAACCCGAGTGGTGTTCAGTTGTTGGACTTCTGTGCTAGTCACAGTTTGTCCATCATGAACACCATATTTGAGCACAAGGGTTTCCATAAGTGCACGTGGCACCAGGACACCCTGAGCTGGAGGTCGATGATCGACTTTGTAGTCATATCATCTGACCTTTGGCCACGTGTCTCGGACACTCGAGCTGAGCTGTCGACCGATCACCACCTGGTGGTGAGTTGGATCTTCTGGGAGGGGAGGAAGCCGGTCAGACCTGGCAGGCCCAAACGTATCATGAGGGTCTGCTGGGAACGACTGGCAGAACCCTCTGTCAGCGAGGTCTTCAACTTCCACCTCCGGGAGAGCTTCTTCCTGATCCTGGGGGAGGTTGGAGACATGGAGTCTGAGTGGACCATGCTCTTCACCTCCATTGTCGATGCAGCCGCTCATAGCTGTGGTCACAAGGTCTCTGGTGCCTGTCACGGCTACAAACCCCGATTCCGGTGGTGGACGCCGGAAGTAAGGGATGCCGTCAAGCTGAAGAAGGAGTCCTACTTGTCTTTGTTGGTAGGTGGGACCCCGGAGGCAGCTGACAGGTACCGGCAGGCCAAGTGTGCCACAGCCCGTGTGGTCACAGAGGCAAAAACACAGGTCTGGGAGGAGTTTGGGGAGGCCATGGAGGAGGACTATCGGTTGGTCTCGTAGAAATTCTGGCAAACCGTCCCATGCCTCAGGAGGCAGAAGCAGCTCTCCACCAGCACTGTCTGCGGTGCGGGTGGGGAGCTGTTGACCCTGACTGGGGATGTTGTCGGGCAGTGGAAGGTTTCTAGCTGATGACACATTTGCTCTCAGAACTTGGCTGATGAAACCACTCTGTCATCACTCCCAGAATCACAGAGAAATTATCTACAGCTACAGTTTGTCTGACATGTGTGTCGTGCGATGGAGAATGCATTTGGAAACTTGTCTCAAAGGTAATATATATATATATATATATATATATATATATATATATATATATATATTAAAAAGGATTGGTAAAACAATTGCATTTTCATTCCTTCTTATAAGTTAGATAATGTATCTGTAAAGTTATGTTTATTATAGATGTAGAATCTCATCATAATCATTCAGATGACCTGCGCACATTGACACATAGTGTGCAGTGTTCACAACTAATTCACACAAGTGGCACGAAATTAATGTGTGCCAGAAAGTTTGAGCATTTCAAACATTTCTTTGCGCACTGGCACGTAGCTGCACACAGTTTATAGTGAGTTTACACATTCACACGCAAGATTGATTGCCATTGTGGGCATCAAATTCATGCAAGTGTCAAGATGCCTTAGCACCTCTTTTTAAATATCAGGACACTGCAACTTGCATTAGCATTGCAGCATTTTAACTGCACTGTAATCTTCCTTTCAACAATGCAAGAAATGTCCCTCCTTGCATTACCTTGAATAGAAACATGTCACAAGCCTGAACTTTGGTGCAATGTTAAGTGCTTCAACTCATTTAAACGTTTCTCATGCTTTTCTTATTTCTGCATCAAATTTGGCATTCATGTCAATGCACAGATGTGTTAGCAAAGATTTTCCCAGTATTTTCATCATCCAGTTGATGATGGTGCACATTCTGCCTGTTCTTCCCTTTGTCCTCACTCTGTTAGGATAACTAGATATTTTATCCCTAAACTATCAGGTACATAACAAATTAATTGTATGCATGTTGGCCACACAACCATTAAATATTTAGATAAATCTGAAAAATGAGCACACAGAAAGTTACTTGATCAACAAAGGCAAGGTTGTGAGATATTCTTGAATAAAAGGTAAACAATTTCCTACTGTTTACCATTTTCTGAGGGTATTCAAGCAGTTGTGCAAAAATATTTTGAACTAATTTACAGTCTTAACAGGAATTTTATGATAGAAGGTTTTAACATAAAAAGGCTTCTATTTCATATATTTTTCAATTTATTCTTTACAAAAGGCACACATACAGAATTTTTCAAAATAAAACAATTACTTTTTCAGTGAGATATTGTTTTTGTTTATGTTATGTGCACAAAATGTGAGCTAGTATGAGCAGAGATCTACGCCAGTAGCAGTAAGGGCAGGAGTGGGACCAATATGTTCACATCACAGCACAGATTTCAAAATTTGAATGACTGCCCATTTAATTTGCCATGACAAGCAGATACACACTTTTATGAATATGAAACTGTGTACATCGGTATAGAAGACAAGTTCATCCACTTATCACCTCTACCTGCCTCTACCTTACATGCAGATAATACAGGTCGATAAAATGAAACATTAAGGGCCCCTTCACCTTCTTCTTCTTCTTCTTTGTCTTTTGGCTGTTCCCGTTAGGGGTCGCCACAGCAGATCAATCGTTTCCATCTCACCCTGTCCTCTGTATCTTCCTCTGTCACACCAACCAGCTGCATGTCCTCTCTCAGCACATCCATGAACCTCCTCTTTGGTCTCCGTCTTCTCCTCCTGCCTGGTGGCTCCATCCTCAGCATCCTTCTCCCTATATACCCTGGGTCCCTCCTCTGCACATGTCCAAACCATCTCAATCTCGCCTCTCTGACTTTGTCTCCAAACCGTCCCACCTGAGCTGTCCCTCTGATATGTTCATTCCTAATCTTGTCCATTCTTGTCAGACACCCTCTCTACTTTTAAGATTAGGCTTAAAACTTTCCTTTTTGCTAAAGCTTATAGTTAGGGTTGGATCAGGTGACCCTGAACCATCCCTTAGTTATGCTGCTATAGACTTAGACTGCTGGGGGGTTCCCATGATGCACTGTTTCTTTTTATTCACCTCTTTTTGCTCTGTATGCACCACTCTGCATTTAATCATTAGTGATTGATCTCTGCTCCCCTCCACAGCATGTCTTTTTCCTGGTTCTCTCCCTCAGCCCCAACCAGTCCCAGCAGAAGACTGCCCCTCCCTGAGCCCGGTTCTGCTGGAGGTTTCTTCCTGTTAAAAGGGAGTTTTTCCTTCCCACTGTCGCCAAGTGCTTGCTCATAGGGGGCGTTTTGACCGTTGGGGTTTTTCTGTGATTATTGTATGGCCTTGCCTTGCAATATGAAGCGCCTTGGGGCAACTGTTTGTTGTGATTTGGCGCTATATAAATTAAATTGATTTGATTTGATTTGTCACTCCCAAAGAGAATCTCAACATCTTCAGCTCTGCCACCTCCAGCTCTGCCTCCTGTCTTTTTGTTAGTGCCACTGTCTCTAAACCATACAACATAGCTGGTCTCACTACTGTTTTGTAAACTTTCCCCTTCACTCTTGCTGATATTCTTCGGTCACAAATCACTCCTGCCACCTTTCTCCACCCACTCCACCCTGCCTGCACTCTCTTCTTCACCTCTCTACCACACTCTCCATTACTTTGAACAGCATATATATATATATATATATATATATATATATATATATATATATATATATATGTGTGTGTGTGTGTGTGTGTGTGTGTGTGTGTGTATGCGCGCGCACATGCTTGCGTGGGATGGGTTGGTTTGACGACTAAATGTTTATGTGTCTCTGTGTCTCTATGCCAGGTATTTCTCATCTTTCATTATGACAGTTTTGGTCAAATGTTTTTTTTGCTTTCATCTAACTGCACTTTAAACCCTGTTTTAAAGCCAGTGCAGTTTGTTTCTGACAGAGACAAAAAGAATAATATCATGTCAATTCACTGAGCGAGAGTTAAAAGGTCTTTAGCCCAGTCGAACAGAGTAACCCCTCGCTCACACTGCCTCCAGCATTACCATTGCGGGGTACGGATGCGGGACCCGCAGAGAATCCAAGTCATTAAAAGATACAAACCTCTGTCAGTGGCCACGGAGCTCTGCGGCTACGGTTACCGAGGCCCTGCTGCGCTGCAGATTTTTTCGCAAGAAGTCTATCCTTGCGGGCTCCCAGAGTGCTCCACATCAAAACAGCGAGCGTAGTCTCTGGACCTATTGCCAGAAATGGCCGCAGCTCCATACACCAGATACGGGCGCGGTGCCGGAGTTGGCCGCAGCTCCACACAGCAGACAGGGGGTGGTGTGAGTGGCCCGCTGCAGCATTTACTGAGCCCGCAGACTCTGTAAGCGCATCGGAGGCAGTGAGAGCAAGGCCTAACTAGAGAAGGAACAAACAGTGAGCCAATATATGTCCAATGCTTTTAAAGCAGTATGTTTTATTATTTTTCTCAGTGTATTGCTGTGGTCTTAGCATCATACCTTTGATGCCTATAATACCATAGTAGAGACAATAAATCTCAAAATGTGGTGGCAAATGACATTTCAGTTTTAGATGGGTAACCAAATAAAGAAAACGGAGTTGAGCCTTTGTTGACTTAAACCAGGGGAGCCCAAGTTCAGTCCTCAAGATCTACCTTCCTGACACTCTTAGTTTGTCTCCCTGCTCCAACACACCTGAATCCAGTGAAAGACTCATTAGCAGGCTTTTAATGAGCCTTTCATTGGATTCAGTTGTGTTGGAGCAGGGAGACAACAGAGTGACAGGAAGGTAGATCTCGAGGACCGAACTTGGGCACTCCTGACTTAAACAGTTGAAACTTTGCATAAAGAGGACAAAGCATGTCTTGTTTATTCAGAATTATTTTTATTTCAAATCTAATATAAAATGAACACTACAGATGGGCACCTTTGGCCTTAATTTGCATCTGCATACCCATCTCATCATGGGGGATCAGTTTCTGTTTTCCCAGGAACAAACCTTCATTTCAGTTGAAGTGGACATATCCAAACATTAACGTGATTAAATGAACATACAAGGAGTCTACCAGTAATTAACCCCCATTCAGAATATTAAAATCATCATAGGTCTACTCATCATCAAAATCTGGCACATCTTCTACACCTTGGTAATAATTAATTTAATAAGGAAAGGCTGCACCTCTTCTGAAAGGCATCTGTCAGGTTTCTGAACATCTGGAACTTTAGCTGCCTGGACAACAAACTGCTCAGCTTAGCTTTATAAAGTAATTAGGCTTTAAAAGGTGGAACCTACTTGTGATTTCTGGGTCTAAATACTTTTCAAAAGCAATCAGTTACAAATACAATTACTTTTAAAAAGTGCCTATTACAATTGCTATTGTTTTTTTTCTGAAAAGTAATCAATTAAACATACAATTACTTTTAAAAACAAATATAAATACAGTTACTTTTAGAAGTAATTGCAGTTAATTTTGCAATAACTTTTTACATTTTAGAGCATTTTTATTATGATTGTAACAACACATTTTGTACATAAATTCTTGATATTAAACATTTTTTATTTTCAATTAAAAAACCATGAACTCAGTTAATGTGTTATTCAGTGCAAACAATAATGGACAATCAGTTGATGGACAAGTGTGTTTCCACAACATTGAAAGTTTGATGGAAATATTCATTCATCAAATATACCAAAAGTGTGTGTGTGTGTGTGTGTGTGTGTGTGTGTGTGTGTGTGTGTGTGTGTGTGTGTGTGTGTGTGTGTGTGTGTGTGTGTGTGTGTGTGTGTGTGTGTGTGTGTGTGTGTAAAAGAAGGGTGCAGATATGAGGTGCATCCAGAAAGTATTCACAGCGCCTCACTTTTTCTACATTTTTTATGTTACAGTCTTATTCCAAAATGGATGAAATAATTTTTGTCCTTAAAATTCTACACATAATACCCCATAATGACAATATGAAAAAAGTTTTTTGAGATGTTTGCAAGTTTATTAAAAAAACCATCCTGTTTTCACTGATCACTGATCAACCTTGAGATGTTTCTACAACTTAATTGGAGTCCACCTGGAGTAAATTCAGTTGATTGAACACTGGAGGATTGGAGGACACAGTGGCCGCCATCATCCTTAAATGGAAGAAGTTTGAATCCACCAGGACTCTTCCCAGAGCTGGCCGCACATCTAAACTGAGCAACTGGAGGAGAAGGTGTCAGGGTGGTGACCAAGAACACGATGGTCACTCTGTCAGAGCTCCAGCATTCCTCTGTGGAGAGAGAAGAATCTTTCAGAAGGGCAACCATCTCTACAGCAATCCATCAATTAGGCCTGTATGGTGGAATCGCCAGACAGAAGCCACTCCTTAGTAAAAGGTACATGGCAGCCCACCTGGAGTTTGCCAAAAGGCACCTGAAGGACTCTCAGACCATGAGAAACAAAATTCTCTGGTCTGATGAGACAAAGATTGAACTCTTTGGTGTGAATGTCAGGTGTCATGTTTGGAGGAAACCAGGCACCATCCCTACAGTGAAGCACGGTGGCGGCAACTTCATGCTGTGGGGATGTTTTTCAGTAGCATGAACTGGGAGACTAGTCAGGATTGAGGGAAAAATGAATGCAGCAATGTTCAGAGACATCCTGGCTGAAAACCTACTCCAGAGTGCTCTTGTCCTCAGACTGAGGCGACGGTTCATCTTTCAGCAAGACAATGACCCTAAGAACACAGCCAAGATGTCGAAGGTGTGGCTTCAGGACAACTCTGTGAATGTCCTTGAGTGGTCCAGCCAGAGCCCAGACAGGAATCTGATTGAACATCTCTGGAGAGATCTGAAAATGGCTGTGCACCAACACTCCCCATCCAACTTATTGGAGCTCGAGAGGTGCTGCAAAGAGGAATAGGCAAAACTGGTGCAACAAGCTTGTGGCATCATATTCGAGAAGACTTGAGGCTGTAATTGCTGTCAAAGGTGTATCAACAACATATTGAGCAAAGGGTATGAATACTTACGTACATGTGATTTCTCAGTTTTTATTTTTAATACATTTGCAAAAATAAAAAGTTTTTTACATTATTATTATGGGGTGTTGTGAGTAGAATTTGGATGGGAAAAATGAATTTTATCCATTTTGAAATAAGGCTATAACATAACAAAATGTGGAAAAGTGAAGCGCTGCGAATACGTTTGGAATGCACTGTAAAAATCCTTAATACTAGGTGTCAAGTGAAAAATAAATAAATAAATAAAAATCACTCCCAACATTGCAAGTTAAGTTTTTAATTTGTTTGTTTTTGTTTTGTTTTTTTTACCTCAGATTTGTCACAGGAAAATTGCCTCTGCCAGAACTGTGCATCAGTATTCCATTCTGCACTATGTATGAAATCATTCAATTAGCTTGTCACTGCCAAGTGACAGACATCAAGAATGGCAATGTTGCACACCCACAGAATTTTAATAAACAGTATCTTCCATCTCAGACAAAATGATATGCAGTACTCGCTCATCTTAACAGGACTCCCTACACTTTTTCTGTCATGTTGGTTCTGTATCTCTCTCTTGCACTATCCTACTGGAATGGCGGTTAGGGAGTAGATAATTTTTTTCACTTTTTTCACAATTTATGTTAGTCTTATTCCAAAATGGAAGAAATTCATGTTTTTAATCAAAATTCTACACATAATACCCCATAATGACAATGTGAAAAAAGTTTTTTGGGAGCTTTTTGCAAATTAAAAAAAAAAAACCTCACATGTACATAAGTGTTGCGAAATACAGTTTCTGAATGAACACAAGATGCAGGCAGTAACCAGAACAGAATGTGGGGTGAGATGAAGGTGGTTTAATGTCCAAAAAACAGGAGTACAATGCAACAAACAAACTGAATATCAAATAAGCCTACAGGAATAAAAAAAATATATAATCCACCAAACGTAGGGGGAGGGAGGTAACGAACAGACTGAGGATAAACACAATGGGATGTAAAACAAATGGCAGAAACACATGGAGGAGACAAAGGTTATCCAACTACATATAACCATGGGAATGAGATAAAGAAGACCCACTCAGAACCAAACTCAATGGGGAACCAAAGGAAGAATCCAGCAATGAAACAGGAAAAAGTGTGGGCTTAAGTACAGAAACATAATATTGAATAAACGAGTGATAGGTGAGTGGAACAAATTTGGGGTGACTGGGATAAAACACATGCTGAAACTAACACACACGCAGAATCCAAAAGAAACCCGGGATTGAGTGGAACCAAAAACGTGACAATAAAACACTCAAACTTCAAAGTAGACCACAAAATACAACCAAATACAAGACAATAAAGATAACATGGAAGTCAAAAGTCTGACCAAGTTCAAAACAGGGAAACAAGAAATGCAACATGACTGAAACATATGACAAAGGGACTCCGACAAGGGACAGATCATGAGGATACAAACAAAAGGACACAGGAGACAGATCACAAAGGCATTGACACAAGAGCACGGACATATATGTGGCCCTGCAACAGACTGGCGTCGTGTCCAGGATGTACTCTGCCTCACGGTCTCTGACTGCTGGGACAGGCTCCAGCCCCCCCCCCAATTGAACCGTAATTGGAGTAAGCAGGTATAGAAAATGGATGATGTTAGGTAGCTAAACTGAACTAAAGTGCTGCCCTTGTGGAGAGTAGAATATACATCTCTGTGTGGGTGGTTTGTTGTCCCTTTGTCCACTGTGTAGTTTTTGTCATATCTCTCGGTTGTGTCAGGATAAAATGATCTCTCTCTGTGAGTGTAGCAGCCCAAAAAAATGTCATTATAAGAATGTCAGACAAAAACTGTCAGCCAGGTGTTGGAAATGTCCACAGCTGAAAGTGAGATTTCAAATATTTGGGCAGGCAGAACCCTTTTTTAACAATCATTTTACAAATGATACTCTTTCATCTCAAAGTGAAAAAAATTTATGCCTCATTTTCAAAATCAGTGGTTTTCAAACTGTGAGGCATGCCCCCCCTGGGGGGCGCAAAAAAATAATTTAAAACACTTTTAACCAACAAAAGAAGAAGGGGGAAAAAGAAAACATTGTTAACTAACAAGGAGCAATATGGATACATTTTTAGTGCATAAATCTACCAGTGTGAAGACAGAGTTTGGGGCAACCAAAAAAGAAGAAAGTAGAGGACGATCATCTTTTGCTCCTCTCCATAGTGCATCCCCGCATCAGCCGCCTTTGCGCGTCAAACACCCAGACTCATTGCTCGCACTAAACAAGAGGTGAGACTAGATGAGATACTACATCAATTTATTTATTTTTATTTATATAGTGCCAAATCACAACAAACAGTTGCCCCATACTATATAATAATATTCTATATGTTAAAATGTGTTAAGTTATGTCAAAGACATTTAAAAATACAGAGATGTTTAAATGTTAAAAAACAATGTTTAAAATATTATAAAAGGTAAAAATAGAAGAATAGAAAGTTTTTTAAAAACACGTTTAAAATGTGTGAAAGAATAGAAAGTTCTTTAAAAATATGTTTAAAATGTTTACAAAGACTGTAAAATGTGTAAATGCTCCTTAAGAACACATACATATATTTAAAATGCATTTAACGTGGAAGGAACACACAACCCGGCCTTAGTGACGTCATTGTAAGAAAAATCTTGGAATTCCTTGATTCATTGACATTTCTTTGATTTTTCCATTGGTAAGGTAAAAGTTGTTCACAAAGCATCTTAGGCCTTAGGAGAGCTCCTAAGGTGAAAACCTAAGAGGAGGGAGGAGGACTTTTAAGAAGCCTAAGGCCGGGTTCACACGGCAGGATAATTAGGCCAATATTGGACCCGATCTTCCCATTCCGACAATCTTAAGGACGCCCCGACAATCGTGATGACGCTAAAGATAATCTTATCAGATATTCTTGCCATGTGTGGAGTGTTAAGAGCGCTCTGATCTGCTCAGAAGGACGTCAGGAGCGCTCCGATCGCAAATCAGGGATATTCAACATGTTGGATTTTTTTGGCCCGATATCACTGTGTGTGTTGTGTCCCCCGACCACAAACGAGCACGCAGCCTGCTGAATGTGATGTGCAGCCAATCAGAAAGTGAGGTGACGGACTATGAAGCAGAGAATAAAATCAATTTTTCTTTTTGTATCGTTTTTTCCCCCTGTTGTAAATAGTCCACAAAGTACCTCTGTTTGTTTACTGTGAAGTCACGTTTAATCTCGAGAGATTTTGCGAGATTTCCTGTCTGAGCTGTAAATGTTCGTGTGTGAAATCTGTTTGTGTGTGTGGTGTTGTTGTCCTTAACGTGTGGCTGAACACCACACACTGTATGACCAAACCTGTTAGATCCATGATTTTTTATCTTCACGTGTATGGTCTCTCAGGTTTTGGAAACCTAAAGATAATTTTAAAATCCTGTCGTGTGAACCAGGCTTAAGAGGGTCTTAAGCAGAGATGATGGTGGAATGACAGAGAGGAAGGAAAGATATTCTCTGTATGTTGAATGGCAGTGATTCAGTAACGTGCTGCTGGCTTGATGGTGCAGGGATAATGTTTGTGGTTGAGCTCATCGGGAATGAGCTTACTTTTCCCACCCAGCATAGTAACGCAATAACACCTGACATAAAGGTTATCACAACGATACCTGGCTACGGAAAAAGTGTAAATTGCATATAAATTATATAACATTCATACAATTAATATCAAAGTAAGCAATGTCAGCAACCAGAACCTCACACGTACCTGTTTGAGGAGAACTTTGCTTGTGTGCTGCAATCTCACGTACCAGCGCTATGGAAAAAATGTAAATTGCATATTAATTCTATGACATTCATACAGTTATTAATATCAAAGTAAGTGATGTCAGCAACCAGAGCCCCCACACTCACCTGTTTGAGGAGAACTTCGCTTGTGTGCTGCAGTCTCATGTACCAGCAACTACAACCAATCACAACTCTTAGAACACTGCACCATACCTAGGAACGGGGTCAACACTGCTTCCTCACAAAGATAAGAGTTTCTGTCCACTTCTTGCTTGGAGTTGCTCTCAGACATGTCCTGGATCACTCATAGGCTAAGATTCCTTCCCAGGATTTTTTTTAGGCTAAGTTAGGACCTCTCTGAGAGGACTGAGATGCTTCGTGGATACAGGCCCAGTTCTTTTTTTATTGATTTATTGATGTCTTGAAAATGTTCTTGTATCCATCATTGACTTGTTTTAAGCCAATGGGCTGTAAAAGTAATGATTAGTCTTGCTCATTATGATAATGATCATAATGATGATGATGATCATTATTTCTTTGTTTATGGGCCCTCACACATAACACGAAGTTGGGCGAAAGAGGCAGAAACCGGACAAAATTACTGATTTGTCGAACCTCAAAAAATTCCAGCCGCTGTCAGGAGGGACAGACGGGCAGACAGCCGTGTACAATCCCGCAGCGATGGTTTCATGTGACCATGTAAGAGGTGTGATACCACATCATGCTCACACAGGAGCAGAAGCAATTACATGTTGGACATATGTACATAAATCAAAGAAAATGTATCAGGACAAAATAATGAGAGAGCACAGAGCATTATAAGAGCAATGAATGTATTGTTTAAATGTAAGATAATCATGTTACTGGTAATGATGTGTAATTGATGCATGATGACTTGATGGTCTGTGTTGGAAATGACGAAACAAATGGATTTCGTTTTGTCTGTTAAAATATTTAATTCCTGTTATAAAGAGCAGACAATACAAGAATTATCGTCCTTCTGTTCCTTCATGTTCATCAGGGGTGGCCAAGTTCAGTCCTCAAGAGCCACCTTCCTGACACTCTTAGTCTGAGTCCAGTGAAAGACTCATTAGCAAACTTTTAATGAGCCTTTCATTGGATTCAGGTGTGTTGGAGCAGGGAGACAACTAAGAGTGTCAGGAAGGTGGCTCTCGAGGACCGAACTTGGCCACCCCTGATGTTCATGAACCATGGCTGTGGACGTAAACAAGGAATTAATGAACTGACATGAATGAATTGATGCGTTCATATCATGAACACATCAACTGGCTCCGCGTGTCCAGCTGTCCAGCACGTGGCACACCAAAGGACACTGCGTCATGTGGCGTGTAACTCACGTGGTGGACGTGACACTTGGCTTGCCGGCTGTTCACATGATCAGATGGATATTTTCACATGGGGCAGCCTGGCTGATGGTGTCCAGTGTGCACTGAGGCACTGCTGAACACATTGCAAAGGTGATATGTGTTTTATTTATTACCATGTCAGGAGAGCATGCCGATACATGTGCATCGCGGTGATGTGTTGAGAGGTGATGTTCTTCATGGTTCGATATGTGTTCTCCAGCTGTGATTAGCTATGACAATGCAGTCAGCTGCTGCAGCTTGCCACCAACACGCCCACCTGTTTGGAGGAATGCACAGCTAGAGAGAACACATATTGTGCCATGAAGAACATCACCTCTCAACACGCCACCGTGATGCACATGTGTCAGCAGGCTCTCATGACATGGTGAACATTGAAACAAACAACATCACCTTTGGATTGCCCCTAGCCATGTGTCAGCACGCACGGCACAGTGTGTGGCAAGTCTGTGGCAAGCCAGCCGGCCAGGCTAATGTCACGTCCACCACATGAGTTATATTCCACATAACAGAAAGAGAGTGGAAAAATAAATAGGGTGTGAACTCATTCATGTGTGGTCACTTTGCTCAAAAGGCATGAACTCATTAATTTGTGATTGCTTTGCTCATTGCGCTCTGGACAAGGGGGCATGTCAGCTGACCGCCGGCCAGCGACTCACTCTCAGCTGGAACTGACAGAGTGAACACAATGTGTTAAATTAAAACAAAGAGAACAGAGAGGAGGAGGAAAATAAATACAATTTTAAAAATAAAATAAATAAAAAATAAAATTTTAATATGAGCGAAGTGTCGCGCAGCGGCACAACGCTCACTCATGGTACAGGGCATCCTAAACAGGATGTGCCAATTTTCAAATCCACAGTAAAACAGGAAATGTTCAAATGTCAAACACTTCCTGGATTGACAGACACAATCCTGTGGAATCTCGCAGGAACTCAGTGGCAAGCTCACACTCAAACAGGAAGTGCCAATTTATCAGTCACAGTGAAACAGGAAATGTTCAAATGTCAAACACTTCCTGGCATGGGTGGAGCTAGAGCGGAGGCCGGGGTTTCACTGGACTCCCCTGAAATCTAATTGGACATAGATGATTGACATGTCATGGCACCACACGTCTGGTTGAAAAACCTGCATTTTCAAATCAATGAGTCACATTGACTGCTAGTTTCCTCCTGTCCAGTAGTTTGTGCTGTGTACCACAACAGTTCTAATCCACCTTAGTAGAAGAAGAAAAATGTTTGCTCCAGATTTGAACTGAACATATCATTTGAAGTATGGACTTCTAATCACACCAAACTTATATTGGTGAGTAAATGACCGTATTTTATGCCAGAAATTAGGTCCAGGTTGTTAAAAGCAGCATTTCTCCTTTAATTTGGGTTGGCTTATGTACATGTTTAAACTAACAGACAACAGCTGGTTCCGTTGGCTTATTAGTGCAGCAGATAACTGAAACAATCCTTCAAATGGTGATACAAGCATCAAATTTGGCACAAATACAGCTGGAGCAAAATTAATAGAGCAACTTTACCTTTTGACCCCTGTACAAACTGAAACTGACCTTTGTCACCATTCTTGCTGCTTTTACCTCATAACTCCATACCATTCAGTAGTAGATTGTTCAAACTGTACCTTTTTTGGAATCTTTATGATCAGGCAAATAATGTGGTGTAGTTTTCTATATGATTGTAGCATCTTTTAATTTAGACCAGTGGTGGGCAACTTGTTCCAGAAAGGGCCAGGAGGGTGCAGGTTTTCTTTGCAGCCACTGACTCCAACAGGTGATTTCACTGATTAATAGCACTTTGAGCAGATGGAATCAGTTAATCAGTGAAATCATCTGGTGGAATCAATGGCTGTAAAGAAACCCTACACCCTCCTGGCCCTTTCTGCAACAAGTTGCCCACCCTTGTTTTATACCCCTGTGTAATTCATCAATTGACCCCTAACTGGCTGCCTATTGAAAATTCAAGTGGCCAATCAGTTTTTTTTTTTTAAATAGTTAATGTCTGTGCCAAATTTGATGCTTGTATCACCATTTGCAGGATTCAACTCTAAATATTCTCTTATCTGCTGCACTATATATGAGACGTAAGATGCTGCTCCTCAGTGTTTCTCAATTGCCCTCAAATGTATTGCAACAGTTGGTATTTCACACATTTTAATTTTTTATTCCATTTCAAATACATTTTTTTTCTAAAATTATCTTCCTTAACTCAAACTGGAAGCATATCTCTACAACTTGATATAAATGAATTAAAAATATCAAATCCAGCTTCCTGATGAAGTGGTGTAGAGGAGGATTTTCTTAAAAAGAAGACCTGAAAGTTCAGCTACAATTTGACAGAAAGTACATTTGAGGTGAAAACCTAGATTTGATGTTTTGGTGAAAGAAACTTTTGTATTTCTTCATAACTGATGTGAATAAAGTCCAAGACATATTCAGTGACTTTGAAATGTTCATGTTTCCATCCCCTGACTTGTCTAAAGAAAACTGGCAATAAAACTGATTATTATTTACAGGTTTTATCAAGTTTTAGAGATTTGCTTTCAGTTTGAGTTTGATGAAGATCATTTTAGATCATTTCTTGTATTTAAAATGGCATAAACAAATTAAAATGTGTGAAATTCCAAGTGTACCATACTTTTGGAGGGCACAGTATCCTAACCTTATGATGAGTGCAAAATGAGTGTGGTATTATTACTATTTTGTTTAAGAATGTTTAATTTTCATTGTTGCTGCACTTTGTGTCAAATCATAGTCATATCGTTTATCATATTGGTATGACAATTCAGTAAGGTATATCTTCTATTATATATTCCAAATCTAAGGTGGAACTCTACTAGTGTTTACTAAGGGACACCGAAATATCTTAAAAAAAGAAAAGAGAGAGAGAGAGAGAGAGTAGAGCCACCTAGGTGCCTGGTCTTGAGAATCAGGGATGGTAGGTTGAAAAGCTTTTTTATCCCATGGGAACTCTCCCTACCCACCTAAGCAGCTCAAGAATATGGACAGCATGTATATAAGTGACATTTATGTCAATATTGAGATACAAATAATTTGGCCCTATTGTACAGCCCTGCTGTCAACTAGGTGAAAACTTATTATATTAATTTACATCTACATTAAAAAAAATGCTTAAAGTGGCAGGGGGTTAAGAGGGCCATAATTAGGGGGCCAGCTGAAAGCAAAAAAGAAAAATGCTTAAGAAGGTGGAGAGTATGGGGGACAGAGCTCCTCCAGAAGCTGAAAGGCAAATGCTTAAAAAGGCAGGAGGTCTGGGGGCCGGAGCTCCCCCAGAAGCTAAAAGGTTTTAGTCATACTCATGCTCCCAAGAACCATTTTACTGAAAAAAGTCTGAAGGACCTAAAGGACATGGTTAGATGGCGAGGAGCTTTTCCAAGTAAGTGAGAGGCAAATAAAGAAAAATGCTTAAAAAGGCGGGGTGTCTGGGGGGAGCCGAGCCCCCCAAAAGGTTTTTGCCATGCTAATGCTCCTCTGAAGCATTTAATCAAAATAAAGTCTGAAGAACCTAAATGACATGGTGAGATGCTGACTAGGTTCGCTCGTTCATGTCCACGACATATGCATATTATGTTAAAATGTCACATTTTGTACCTAATTTTTATGGCATGATCATGCGTACATTAACGCGCAAGCGTGGTGACATTGCTTCCTGCTGTCGCTAACTGCTAACTTTGCTTCATTTTTTGGCTAGAAATAACACCTTTCTCATATATTATGTAAAAGCTAGTGAGAAATAAACACTTCTAAAATTAAAAACATTGTGTTTGTAACCTGATAACACCTCTGGAAGGATTTACAAAAAAATTAGCGAACGTTAGTGGTGACGTCACAGGTTGGTAGCAAAACTCTCTTTTGTTTGTCTGTAAATATATCCCCATTGACATATATTATGTAAAAGCAAGCAAGAAATAAACACTTCTAAAACTGAAAATGCTGTTTTTAGAACCTAATAATACCTCTGTGATTTAAAAGACATTTGGCAGACATTAGCATTGATTCGTTTTGGAGTGGCGGGGGTGACAGCCAACTCAGTTTTTGGAACCTAAAAATTAAACAACTGCAAATTATACAAAAGACAATGATCATACGGCCGATGGTGTTTTAGCATTACTCTTTAAATTAATTTTATTAGGAAATGGAGCAGGTCGCGGCCTCAACTTTATCTAAATTCTGGGTCTTTTAGTGAAGTTTAGGGCTAGTGGCCGGCGATCACCTAAGGTTAGACTGTGTGAAGCACCTTGAGACAATGTTGTTGTGATTTGGCGCTATATAAATGAAAATAAATTGAAATTGAAAATTTAAATAAAA
This sequence comes from Thalassophryne amazonica, assembly GCF_902500255.1. Lineage (NCBI taxonomy): Eukaryota > Metazoa > Chordata > Actinopteri > Batrachoidiformes > Batrachoididae > Thalassophryne > Thalassophryne amazonica. The sequence continues at coordinate 69,488,517 of NC_047116.1, forward strand.
GTGAGCAGAGACTCAGATTTGAATTAAAAAGACTTGCACTGACATGTAAAAAAATCATTGGAACAATTAAATGATTTGGTGAAGAAATTAGTACTTTTCAGGAAGAACAAATACCCGAAACCATTGTATTTTCCTTTGCTTTCTCTTCAGTGCTTTCAGAATTTGATGAATGCTGCAATCAACAGGTGCGACATCATGAAATTTATTCACTTGTTTATTGAAATGGGATGAGGTTGAGGGTTGGTGCTACAGCTGTTGTGTTGTAAATGTGGAGTTAGTAGAAGGCAAAAATGCAACAAGTGCAAGGAAGTGTCCAGATGTTACCCTCAGAACAATTAAGCATAACACATTATTTGGCTACAAACAAGTTCAATGGATGCATGACTTTATGAAACAGCTATATGCTAAGCTAGCTAGCAAGCATATCTACATGAGGAGGAATATTTGTATCCAATACTGTCTCATTCGTGACTTAGAATAAGGTATTGTTTTTGCTCAGTGGAAGTTTAATACGAGCTCGATAATACTGCACCCTCTATAAACATTATTTTACTTCCACATGGTCCACAGTGCCCTCCAAACGTATTGGGCCTCTTGATATTTCAGACATTTTAATTTGTTTATGCCATATTAAATACAAAATGTAAGTCAGACCTCTCAATATTAAAATTTCGAAAATGAGCTTCCTTAAACTCAAACTCAAATCAAACCTCTACAACTTGATATAAATTCATTAAAAATACGACCCCAATTCCAATGAAGTTGGGACTTCGTGTAAAATGTAAATAAAAACAGAATTAAGTGTTGTTAGAAATAAAGGTGATGTAACACAATGTTTACCACTTAGCTTTTTTGAAATGTGTTGCAGGCATCCTTTTTAAAATGAGCAAATATTTGCACAAAAACAATAAAGTTTATCAGTTTGAACATTAAATATCTCTGTGGTGTATTCAATTGAATATAGGTTGAAGAGGATTTGTAAATCGTATTCTGTTTTTATTTACATTTTACACAACATCCCAACTTCATTGGAATCGGGGTTGTATATAGGCCAAGATGATGGGTTGCATAAATAATAGGTCACTTTGGTATAACACCTGTAAATAATCAGTTTTATTGTCAGTTTCCTTCAGACAAGTCAGAGATGGACACATGACATTTTCAAGTCACTGAATATGTCTTGGACTTTATTTCCATCAATTCTGAAGAAATACAAACAGTATGGCACTCTATGGTAAATCTGTATGAAGTAGACAGTTCTCAAATCTGAGTGACTGCAAGAAGACGAAGAGTGAGGAAAGCCACCAAGACACCCAGACAACCCAGAAGAAGTTATTGGCTTCTGTGGCTGTGATTGTAGAAATTGTGCATAGTGCATGTTTTTAGTTTGTATCCCCACTTATACAGCTTCATGATGGAGTGGTATAGAAGAAGATTTTCTTTCACCAAAACATCAAATCTAGGCTTGCATCTCAGATGTACCTTCTGGCAAATTGTAGCTGAACTTTCAGGTCGTCTTTTAAGAAAATCCTCCTTCTGATCACAATGTCGTCTGCAAACATAGTCCATGGAGAATCCTGTCTGATTTAATCTGCCAACCTGTCTATCACCATTGCAAATGAGAAAGGACTCAGAGCTGATTCTTGGTGTAATCCCACCTCCATCTTCAATGAATCTGTACTACTGTACATCTCACCACTGTCACACTATCCTTGTACATGTCCTGCACTAACCTCATGCACTTCTCTGCCACTCCAGGCTTCCTCATGCAATACCACAACTCTTCTATTGGCACCCTGTCATCAGCTTTCTCTAAATCCATAAACACACAATGTAACTCCTTCTGGCCTTCTCTATACTTCTCCATCAGTACTCTCAGAGCAAACACTGCAGCTGTACAATTGTTTTCTTGGCATGAAACCATATTGCGGTTCACAGATCTTCATCTGTTTTCTAAGCCTATCGTCTACTGCTCCTTCCCATAATTTCATGCTCTAGCTGATCAATTTTATGCCTTTGTAGCTACCACAGCTCTGCACATCACCCATCTCTCCTAGACCTTTCCATGTCTCCACTGGAATGTCATCTGGAGTGACTGCCTTTCCAGTCTTCATCCTCTTTAAAAGTGCCTCACTTCATCCTTATTAATCCCTGACACTTCCTGATTTACTCTCTCCACATCATCTAGCCTTTTCTCCCTCTCATTTTCTTCATTCATCAGCTCCTCAAAATATTCCCTCCACCTTCTCAACACACACTTGTAAGCACATTACCATCTGCATTCTTTACCACCCTAATCTCCCGCACATCCTTTCCAGCTTGGTCCCTTTGTCTGGCGAATTGGTTCAAGTCCTTTTCTGCTTCCTTACTGTTCAACTTCTTGTATAGCTCACTATATGCATTGTCCTTAGCTTTTGCCTCTTCTCTTTTTACAATACGCCACATCTCCTTGTACTCCTATCTACTTTGTTCATCTCTCCAACTATCCCAATTATTTCTTGCCAACGTCTTTCTCCTTTGCTTTCCTGGACATCTGTGTTCCACCACCATGTCTCCTTGTCTTCCTTCAAATATCCAGATGTCACACCCAGTGCTTTCCTAGCTGCTTGCCCCCACCGCATCTGCAGTACTTTTCCAATTGTCGAAAATCACTTCACCTCCATCCAGTGCCTTTCTCACCTGCTCACTGAATTTCACACAATAGACTTCCTCCTTCATCTTCTATCATCTCAACCTTTGTTGAGCTCTGATTCTCTTCCTCTTCTTCACCTCAAAAGTCATCCTACAAACTACCATCTGATGCTGTCTAGCGACACTCTCTCCTGCCACCTCCTTACAGCCTCCAATTTCTTTTAGGTTGCATCTCCTACAAAGAATGTAGTGTGCCTGTGTACACCTTCCTCCGCTCTTATACATGTCGCCCTGTGCTCCTCCCTTTCCTAAAGTAGGTAGTCACTGCATTTCAGCAGAGTTGTAGTCTTACACACCTCTCTGCAGCTTCTCTCCCCCTGCCATCCCCTCATTACCCCATCCCCATAGAGACGGTGCCTGCTCCCAGACCACCAATAACCAGCAAAAATCTATTTAAGCATAAAAATTCAAAAAGAAAAAATAATATAGCACCTTCAACTGCACCACAGACTAAAACAGTTAAATGTGGTCTATTAAACATTAGGTCTCTCTCTTCTACGTCCCTGTTAGTAAATGATATAATAATTGATCAACATATTGATTTATTCTGCCTTACAGAAACCTGGTTACAGCAGGATGAATATGTTAGTTTAAATGAGTCAACTCCCCCAAGTCACACTAACTGCCAGAATGCTCATAGCACGGGCCGAGGTGGAGGATTAGCAGCAATCTTCCATTCCAGCTTATTAATTAATCAAAAACCCAGACAGAGCTTTAATTCATTTGAAAGCTTGACTCTTAGTCTTGTCCATCCAAATTGGAAGTCCCAAAATCCAGTTTTATTTGTTATTATCTATCGTCCACCTGGTCGTTACTGTGAGTTTCTCTGTGAATTTTCAGACCTTTTGTCTGACTTAGTGCTTAGCTCAGATAAGATAATTATAGTGGGCGATTTTAACATCCACACAGATGCTGAGAATGACAGCCTCAACACTGCATTTAATCTATTATTAGATTCATTTGGTTTTGCTCAAAATGTAAATGAGTCCACCCACCACTTTAATCATATCTTAGATCTTGTTCTGACTTATGGTATGGAAATTGAAGACTTAACAGTATTCCCTGAAAACTCCCTTCTGCCTGATCATTTCTTAATAACATTTACATTTACTCTGATGGACTACCCAGCAGTGGGGAATAAGTTTCATTACACTAGAAGTCTTTCAGAAAGCACTGTAACTAGGTTTAAGGATATGATTCCTTCTTTATGTTCTCTAATGCCATATACCAACACAGTGCAGAGTAGCTACCTAAACTCTGTAAGTGAGATAGAGTATCTCTTCAAAAGTTTTACATCCTCATTGAAGACAACTTTGGATGCTGTAGCTCCTCTGAAAAAGAGAGCTTTAAATCAGAAGTGCCTGACGCCGTGGTATAACTCACAAACTCGCAGCTTAAAGCAGATAACCCATAAGTTGGAGAGGAAGTGGCGTCTCACAAATTTAGAAGATCTTCACTTAGCCTGGAAAAGGAGTCTGTTGCTCTATAAAAAAGCCCTCCGTAAAGCTAGGACATCTTACTACTCATCACTAATTGAAGAAAATAAGAACAACCCCAGGTTTCTTTTCAGCACTATAGCCAGGCTGACAAAGAGTCAGAGCTCTATTGAGCTGAGTATTCCTTTAACTTTAACTAGTAATGACTTCATGACTTTCTTTGCTAATAAAATTTTAACTATTAGAGAAAAAATTACTCATAACCATCCCAAAGATGTATCATTATCTTTGGCTGCTTTCAGTGATGCCGGTATTTGGTTAGACTCTTTCTCTCAGATTGTTCTGTCTGAGTTATTTTCATTAGTTACTTCATCCAAACCACCAACATGTCTATTAGACCCCATTCCTACCAGGCTGCTCAAGGAAGCCCTACCATTATTTAATGCTTCAATCTTAAATATGATCAATCTATCTTTATTAGTTGGCTATGTACCACAGGCTTTTAAGGTGGCAGTAATTAAACCATTACTTAAAAAGCCATCACTTGACCCAGCTATCTTAGCTCATTATAGGCCAATCTCCAACCTTCCTTTTCTCTCAAAAACTCTTGAAAGGGTAGTTGTAAAACAGCTAACTGATCATCTGCAGAGGAATGGTCTATTTGAAGAGTTTCAGTCAGGTTTTAGAATTCATCATAGTACAGAAACAGCATTAGTGAAGGTTACAAATGATCTTCTTATGGCCTCAGACAGTGGACTCATCTCTGTGCTTGTTCTGTTAGACCTCAATGCTGCTTTTGATACTGTTGACCATAAAATTTTATTACAGAGATTAGAGCGTGCCATAGGTATTAAAGGCACTGCGCTGCAGTGGTTTGAATCATATTTATCTAATAGATTACAATTTGTTCATGTAAATGGGGAATCTTCTTCACAGACTAAGGTTAATTATGGAGTTCCACAAGGTTCTGTGCTAGGACCAATTTTATTCACTTTATACATGCTTCCCTTAGGCAGTATTAATAGACGGCATTGCTTAAATTTTCATTGTTACGCAGATGATACCCAGCTTTATCTATCCATGAAGCCAGAGGACACACACCAATTAGTTAAACTGCAGGATTGTCTTACAGACATAAAGACATGGATGACCTCTAATTTCCTGCTTTTAAACTCAGATAAAACTGAAGTTCTTGTACTTGGCCCCACAAATCTTAGAAACATGGTGTCTAACCAGATCCTTACTCTGGATGGCATTACCCTGACCTCTAGTAATACTGTGAGAAATCTTGGAGTTATTTTTGATCAGGATATGTCATTCAAAGCACATATTAAACAAATATGTAGGACTGCTTTTTTGCATTTACGCAATATCTCTAAAATTAGAAAGGTCTTGTCTCAGAGTGATGCTGAAAAACTAATTCATGCATTTATTTCCTCTAGGCTGGACTATTGTAATTCATTATTATCAGGTTGTCCTACAAGTTCCCTGAAAAGCCTTCAGTTAATTTAAAATGCTGCAGCTAGAGTACTAACAGGGGCTAGAAGGAGAGAGCATATCTCACCCATATTGGCCTCTCTTCATTGGCTTCCTGTTAATTCTAGAATAGAATTTAAAATTCTTCTTCTTACTTATAAGGTTTGGAATAATCAGGTCCCATCTTATCTTAGGGACCTCATAGTACCATATCACCCCAATAGAGTGCTTCGCTCTCAGACTGCAGGCTTACTTGTAGTTCCTAGGGTTTGTAAGAGTAGAATGGGAGGCAGAGCCTTCAGCTTTCAGGCTCCTCTCCTGTGGAACCAGCTCCCAGTTCAGATCAGGGAGACAGACACCCTCTCTACTTTTAAGATTAGGCTTAAAACTTTCCTTTTTGCTAAAGCTTATAGTTAGGGCTGGATCAGGTGACCCTGAACCATCCCTTAGTTATGCTGCTATAGACTTAGACTGCTGGGGGGTTCCCATGATGCACTGAGTGTTTCTTTCTCTTTTTGCTCTGTATGCACCACTCTGCATTTAATCATTAGTGATTGATCTCTGCTCCCCTCCACAGCATGTCTTTTTCCTGGTTCTCTCCCTCAGCCCCAACCAGTCCCAGCAGAAGACTGCCCCTCCCTGAGCCTGGTTCTGCTGGAGGTTTCTTCCTGTTAAAAGGGAGTTTTTCCTTCCCACTGTCGCCAAGTGCTTGCTCACAGGGGGTCGTTTTGACCGTTGGGGTTTTTACGTAATTATTGTATGGCCTTGCCTTACAATATAAAGCGCCTTGGGGCAACTGTTTGTTGTGATTTGGCGCTATATAAATAAAATTATTTGATTGATTGATTGATTTCATGGTTAAAAATTGTCTTCATACATTTTAGAATAATTTCTAATTTGGTATACCAGATTTTTCTTTTTAATTTGATGGCTAGCTCATATGATAGCCATCTCCAGTTGAACATGCTCAATTCTCCCTACTACATATAATGACATCTGGAATACCACATGGGGTGCATTACTATTATTTACATTATCTTGATGAGATTTACAGTCAACTGTTCTTCCGGTTGCCCTGTAACTGGTGCAGCCAGCATTAAAAACACATCCAATAAGTGAAACCAGAGTGGACATTTAAATTAACAAATAATGAATAAATTTCCTGCAACACAACTGCATCCCAGTGATTTTACTGGCACACAGCAGTCACAGAGAATATTGTCCTGCTGTCTGATGCTGCTTTGGACTTCACATGGCTCCATGAGTTCAGTATGATGGTTATTAAACATCTGATAGCCACTGTCACATTTGTGTTTCTTGATTCTTTCATTTGTTGAGCCAAAGTCAGTATGCTGGTAAACATACATCGCAAAAGTCACGTGTCCATGCCACAGCTGTCATGTGAAAATCTCTAACCTGATGTCACTTCCTCTCCAAACCTTCATGGTCACACTCTAACTAAGTTGTGTGGGTTTTTTGTAGACACATGTAAACATAAAACATGGCCCTTGAGCACTGTGAACAATAAGACCAGAAATTCAGCTTACTGGGGAAAATAAATAAAAATTAAAAATGGATATCGACAAAGCAATGCATTCTCAGTCCATTTTTCCTGTAACAGTAGGGAGAATTCTGCCTGTTGATGCCATTGTCTATCTTGTTTGTCAAGTTCTAGTACCTTTAGGAATGTAATAGAAATGTAATTACATTGTGATATGAAGGTGATGACAGGGAATATAATACTTAAAGAAATGAAAGGCCCCAAAGAAATACAAAGTGATCGGTGATCTTGCTTGTGCATAGGATGTGTGGGAAAATCTGGGAAACCGTGTGGCTGTCTTAATCTGTTATCACATACAAGATAAAAATACTAAAATAATCAGAATGGTGTTTTCATTCATGTGACTAAAAATGAGCTGGCTAATATGCTGCCAACCAAATTTTGGCAATGCCCTGAACAGGTTATTTTCTTATTCATAAGAACATAAGAGTGAATGAAATGGAGTTATGGTATTCTGTCCTCGTCTTGCAGTGGTGTCTCGTGTGTGTAATTCCATTGAAGTCTGCTGATTGTTTCAGGTTGTGTACAGACAATTGCTACTTCCCTGACACTGTCTTGCCTGCCTCTGGCAACCTATAAGGGCGCTTGAATGGTCCTTGTGTCTTGTCAAAGTATCACAGTGCCTGGCTTTCTTTAGGCAACACCCCACAGGCTCCATCACACAGCAAAACCTCACCTCTGCCACATCACAAAACTGAGCCGCTGCTCGCCACACTGAAAAAGGACGGTTTCCTGTCGAGAGGATCTCCACCGCGCATGCATGCACAGTTCTCTCTACCCCAGTCTTTAACGCCTCCTCCCATCGAGTTTGTCTACCTCTCTTTATTACGAAACTGCGCATGTGCATCCCCTCATCTTGATGAGCTCCTCGTCATCTAATGACAATATTCTGCTTATATGTACATGCAAGCCTTTACTTTTTGAAATTGAAAAGACACATTACTGTATTTTTATATAAAGACAAAACTTACGTGGGTTTTCTACTTTTCTTCGGTGGGTGAGCTTAACTCAACGGGTGAGGTGCGCATGCACAGTTGCACAGTGGAGCGCATCTTGACAGGACACGTCACCCATTGAGATGAGCTCCACTACCAAAGAAAACCCATCTAAGTTTTGTCTTTACATAAAAAATACAGTAATAAGTGTCTTTTCAATTAAAAAAGTAAAGACTTAATGTACACGCTGTCTTTAAAGCAAAATATTGTCGTTAGATGATGGGGAGCTCAGCTCGACTGGGGACTCAGCTAGACAGAGAGAACACTGGGTCATCTGCGTGTTTTCTGGTCATGTGACACAACAGTTGGGTACCTACCTCACAAAGGGTGAAAAAGGTGGCATTGAAATGGGTTCTGTTTACAATTCTGTCTGACTGTTCATTTGTCAAACTGAACAAACTACAGCAAGTACCACTAGATGGATTTACACAAAGATTTTTTTCTGAAGTGGATCGTCTACATGATTTTGATGGCCTTCAAAATGTTGCAGAATAGCAGCTGTAGAGTATGCTACAGCCCGAACTACTGAGTGAAATTTGAGGAAATGCGATTATGAAATGGTACAACCTGTACACCAAACCGAACATTAACAACCGAACAACCGAATTGTACTTGGATGTTTGCCATATACTTGGTCCTGCTTTGTAAAATGTGGAAAAATTCTAGATCCGCCGCTGTCTGGCAAGTGCATTTGTTTTCATGACCAATAACACCTTTTGCACATGGAGTCTCATGTTAGTTCTATTCAATCTGCATAATATTTGGCTCACAGCAGTAGTTTCATCAACTGGTTTGAAAAATGGGAAACATTTAACAACCTTGCTGATGATTTGATGTTGTTTTCATGTTTTCTTTTCTTCAATTATTCATCTGTCAGATATGTCAGCCTTTTACCTATGCACCGTTTGGACATGGAATTAAAACTCAATTTCTTCTTTCATCACAAAAGAATAAAACATTAGTTTTAATTGTTTTAATTCCAATAAGAGACCGTAGAATTGAAATGCTGCATCAGTGCTGCACAGTGGTGGACTCTGTCCAGCCGAGCGTTGTCTCTGGCTTGCACCAGAGTCCAAACAACAGAGAGGTATGCAAAAGATGTTCTTGCCAATAAAGTCTGGCTGAAAAGATGATGGTGAAAAACAGTTGAGGAGAACGACGGGTGAGTAGAGGTTGCATGGTTACTAGAAAAATAGATGAGCAGCATTTTTTAAATGCCTGCTTTCTCCCTATATCACTGAATATCTAACTCAGATGTCCCACGCTTTCTTTCTTTCCCTTTCTTTCATACTGCTGTTTATTTGTCCGTCTCATGTTGTTCTTGGTGGATGGATGTGGCCCTGTGTGGGTGTTTGTGTGGGGTATGGGGGGCGTTGTTGTTTGTTCTATGGCGTTTATATCATGGGGACGAGTAGGTTATGCATCCAGGAGGGCAATGCTTCAGCAGTTACACGGAGTCACTATGTACTCCCACGATGAGCACCACACCACCACCACCCCCTACTGTTGGAGCGAGAGAGGTAAGAGGGCTTCGGCCACAAACCGCTGTTGTCCTTCTCAGTATTATACGTGCGTCAGTCTGTCAGTCCATCAGTCTGTCAGCTCGTCCTGTGGTCCTGTTTCATCAAATATAGTAGTCTCGAACTTGTGCCATAAAGGGTCACAATGAGGCAGCTTTACAGACCCCTGTTGATTTTCATTTATTAGCACCCCAGTGGGTACAGTGGAGCAGTCCCACCATTCACAACACCACGGATGGATTAATGTGGCCTTGGTTCTCCTGGGCCAAACCTATTCTCTGAAAATCCCATCATAATCAAAGAACACAGGTAAACAGCACCAACTGTAAATACTGCAAACAGCATTTTCTACCATTTGAAGTACTTTAATGAAAAACATTTTCATGGCGTGCCTAAAACACAATAGTGATGTTGCACCACGTTAATATTAAGAAAGAACAATTGCACCTGTGAGCTAATACAAATCTACAAACAGCTGCAGACGTCTTCCAATAAGTTGCCAATCATATTATTTTTTTTGTTTTTTTCAAAATCAGTTTAATTTAAATGCCTCAATGCACAAACTGTATTGCTATAACATAAATGTGTATGTACAGTACCAGTCAAACTAGTCAAATGTTTGTACAAACGTTCTCAATCAACTGAATGGGAAAGTGTGTCCAAACATTTGGCTGGTAGAGTGTACATGCTGTACAGATGTCTGAAGCATAAGTGTGCCTAGAATTTTTATATATACGGTGAAAATTAGTAAGGTCTTTCAGCTTCTCTGGTTTTCACTCGGGGTTGCCACAGCAGATCCAGTATGTATCCACATGTTGATCTGACACACGTTTATATGCTCAATGCCCTTCCTGACAACTCCATATTACATGGAGACAGTGGTGGGCACAGTTCCGATAATCCAATAATTATCGAAGATAATGTTTTCATTATGGGATTATCTTTTTAGATAACTTTAAAAACCATTATCGGACTAATTATCTTGTGATAAATTTTTGTCCAATAATTTTTAGACCAATAACATGGTAAATAAAGCTGAACAGCTACAAACACTTATAAAATTTTAAATCAGTTGAGCACCTACCTAAATGTTTCGTAGCTGATGTGTAGTTCTACCCTCTGCAAAACAGAGGTGAGCTGCTTCTAGAAGAAACCACTCTATCCTCTGCAGCCAAAGGAGAAGTAGTCACACAAAACAAAAAAAACTCATTTCTTTTAACCCCATACTGATGCGCGGGCGATATCACCCAAGTCATCCAGTGGCATACATTTTTAACTTATGGTTCAAATTTTAACCAAACTCATTTCAGACAAGTTATTTAAATTAACGTCATGTCTGAAGTTTTATAAAGTCAAAATATCAGATATATGTTTTAGTTTTAAAGTAATTCTCTAATTTTTAAGGTTTTAGTGTTGACATGCTGTGTCCAGGTGCATTATGGGTATCTCAGTACTTTCACGACATGAGAAATGCATTTGAAACACTCTGATCAGGGTCTACGGACAACAGCATTAAACTCTAGTGCCTAAAGCTCTCGTGAATATATTCTCTGGGTTTATAGACGTTGGTATTGTGTTTGCGTTTATTAAATTCCACGCATCTTAAATTTAGCAGACAGATTATCTGGAATTTTGTTTTGGCAAGTTTTCAAGGTCTCTACTGCCATCTACTGGCCAGTAGTTTTTATGGCAGTATTGGCCCTGAAGCTGGGCTGATATTTTCAATCACTGTACTCAGTTCCAGTTCAAACTGTACCACAGAACCGCACGGTGTAAAAGTTCTGAGTGCCCGATTTATGTTCTCACACACATTGTACATTAAAAAACCACACGTCCGACTCGTGTTTCCAGAAGCAAAACGTAAACAGAAGCTTTTTTTCATTTGACCATACGATCGGCGATCAGGAGGTGGTCGTGAGATGTTAAACGCAGCTTGCTACTCCATGTATACTAAAAGATGTAGGACGCACGATTAACCTGAAACTCTGTGCGATCCAAAAAATTCTTGCACGAATGAAAAATCAGATGAAAAAGGGCCAAAACTCGCACAGAGTAAACCCAGCTTAAGTACTGAACATCTGGCACGAGTAGATCATGGCAGTGTTCTATTATTTATTTTTGACACAGGTTATATCAGACAGTTATTTAATTACAACTTGGCTTTTTAATGCCCTTTTTTTTTACAAATAAAAAAATGGAATGTTTTACAAAAGCACATTTATCTGTAAACACCAACACACGACACACCTCACATTAACGTGTTGGTTTACATAATGTATGAGTCAAACCAATCAGTGTTAGCCGAGGCACATTTTACCCAGAATCCTTTGTGATCTGTCTGTGTTTGTTACAAAACTTCAGAATTAGTGCATGGTAGTGTTCTATTATTTTTTTGACACAAGTTATATCAGACGGTTATCTAATTACAACTTGGCTTTTTTATGCCTTTTTTTTTTTTTACAAATAAATAAGTTTGTTACAAAACTTCAGAATTAGTGCATTATTCAACATTAAAGATATGTTATATTTTAACTTTGTACAAATGACAGAATTGACAGTTATTCTATCAGTATTCATTTTATTTATACACCAAACCATAACTCAGCATTGCTTTATTTTCCAAGACCTCCTCCGCCTGATGGCATCATTGTGCTTGAGTAGAGAGTGGAGCTTCATAGCTCCTCTCAGCTTGCGTCAGTGCTGGAAGCCATGTAGTAAACAGGAGCTTCCAGCAGGGGGTAGGACACTCAAAGACAGAAGTGCTGACTCATTGCTTGGGTCTGTTGTCCCTTTTGATGCTTCCAAAAGCGATCATGGTGTTAAAACTAAAAATCAGCTTGTTAGTAGTTGCAAGTGTACCAGAGACAATACTGGACTTTATCGGTTATCTGTAACTTCAATACATTTTTGGGTGGTTTATCGGTTTATCTTTATCAAAGAAACTTTTAAGTTATCTGATTATCTGTTATCAAACTTAATTTTTTGGTTATCTGTGCCCACCACTGCATGGAGAATAGGAATGGGTAGTCTTTAACTGGGACCTTCTGCTTCTGGAAGCACATTAATGAAATGGGCACCAAGCTGTCTATACAAACAATGAAAATTAAATATTACCAATTTTAAAAATAAATATAAAAATGTGATCACTTTTCACCTTTTAAAAACGTTTTTAGGTAGAATTCTACAGTTTTCAAGAAAGATTATGATACATTTCATCAGATTTCTTTCTTTTTACTCTTGACTAGCAACTTGCTTTGCTCAGGCAGTACATCCATAACAATATAAGGTTTGTTGTTGTTGGCAGTAGTGGGCACAGCTAACCAAAAGTCTGTCTGTTCAAAAGTTCAATAATCACTAAACCGCTAACTGAACAGTTAACTTTTACAACGATAAACCAAAAAAATTTTTGCAGAAGGTACAGCTAACCAATAATCACTAACTTTTAGTGACTGTGGTACACTGTCAGTTACTGACAAGCCAGTTTTGAGTTTAAGCACCTGAGTAGAATCAAAAGCGATCACAAACCCAACACAAACAATGAGTCAGAGCTTATTTCTTTGTGTGCCCTGCCCACTGCTGTAAGGAACAATCATTTACATTCACAGCATGCAGTACACCAGACGTGGGCAAAAGACATAAACAGAAAAGCAGGTTTGACTTATGGTTTAATTTAAAAACCAAACTAATTCCGGATGGTTTAGTGATATTAATGTTAACTCTGTCATTTTTGCAAAGTGAAAATATCACAAATATCTTTTAGTTTTAAAGTAATGCACTAATTCTGAAAGTTTGAGCATTAAAACTCACAGATGTGAAAAGGTATGATGGGAAATTGAGCCTCCTCATCACTGGTTGGTTGGTTGTAAAAAAAAAAAAAACACAACTTAGTGTAACGTGTGTGATGTTTTTCATACAAATAAATCTGTATTTGTAAATATGTAAAAAATCATTTGAAAAAAAAGGCCATTTGCAAAACTGAAAAGTCTAAGTGTGATACAGAGCATCGAATGTCGACCGTGTGACAGTTGGATGCTCTTTACAGTCGCATCCAGTAGATGACAGTATTCTATGCATTTTGGGTCAAAATCCTTACTTACTATGCCAGCGACAAACGTTAGTGGACTAATAGCAAAACTAAGGGCCCCTTCACACATAGTACGAATAAGTACAACTCAGGAAGAATCTTGGCGGATCAGCTCATATGAGTGAACCACAAAAACATTGAGCTGATGGGCAGGCATGAACGATGCCGCTGCGACCGTTTTGTGCATGCGGGAACATAGTGCAAGCTGTGAAAAAAAAATGTAAAATACCTGCTGCGACGTTTTGTGCATGCAGCTTTGTGCATATGGTTTCCTGCGAGCAGCTGCGCAATGTGGTTATACATATATATATATATATATATATATATATATATATATATATATATATATATATATATATATATATATATATATATATATATATATATATATATATATATATATATATATATAGTTTATGTATTCTGTGGATTTCAGTTCACGGATCAATGACTGCAGGAAATCTTGATCGCAAACCATATCACCGCAAAAATTACGAGGGCTGTCCGTAAAGTATAGGTCCTTTTTATTTTTTTCAAAAACTATATGGATTTCATTCATATGTTTTTACATCAGACATGCTTGCACCCTCGTGCGCATGCGTGAGTTTTTCCATGCCTGTCGGTGACGTCATTCGCCTGTGAGCACTCCTTGTTGGAGTCGTCGTCCAGCCCCTCGTCGGAATTCCTTTGTCTGAGAAGTTGCTGAGAGACTGGCGCTTTGTTTGATCAAAATTTTTTCTAAACCTGTGAGACACATCGAAGTGGACATAGTTCGAAAAATTAAGCTGGTTTTCAGTGAAAATTTTAACAGCTGATGAGAGATTTTGAGGTGATTCTGTCGCTTTAAGGACTTTTCACGGTGCGAGACGTCGCACAGCGCTCTCAGGCGGCATCATCAGCCTGTTTCAAGCTTAAAACCTCCACATTTCAGGCTCTATTGATCCAGGATGTCGTGAGAGAACAGAGAAGTTTCAGAAGAAGTCGGTGTCAGCATTTTATCCGGATATTCCACTGTTAAAGGAGATTTTTTTAATGAAAGACGTGCGGACGGGTCCGCGCGTCGGGACGCAGCCGACGCGGCGGCACAGGAAAAACACCTCCGTGTTGATAACCATTTGTAAAATCCAGTTGGCTTTTGATGGCTTTCAGTGGAGTGAGTATATGAGAAATTGTTTATCAGCTGGAGATGTTCCAACGTGTCCTCAAGGCTTCCAACAGAGGTGTTTTTCCTGTGGCGGAGCGTCGCGGCGGCTGCGAGCCGACGCTGCAATTCGCCCGCACGTCTTTCATTAAAAAAATCTCCTTTAACAGTGGAATATCCGGATAAAATGCTGAAACCGACTTCTTCTGAAACTTCTCTGTTCTCTCACGATGTCCTAGATCAATAGAGCCTGAAATGTGGAGGTTTTAAGCTTGAAACAGGCTGATGACGCCGCCTGAGAGCACTGTGCGACGTCTCGCACCGTGAAAAGACCTTAAAGCGACAGTGTCACCTCAAAATCTCTCATCAGCTGTTAAAATTTTCACTGAAGACCAGCTTAATTTTTCGAACCATGTCCACTTCGATGTGTCTCACAGGTTTAGAAAAAATTTTGATCAAACAAAGCGCCAGTCTCTCAGCAACTTCTCAGACAAAGGATTTCCGACGAGGGGCTGGACGACTCCTCCCACAAGGAGTGCTCACAGGCGAATGACGTCACCGACAGGCGTGGAAAAACTCATGCATGCGCACGAGGGTTCAAGCATGTCTGACGTAAAAACAAATGAATGAAATCCATATAGTTTTTGAAAAAAATAAAAAGGACCTATACTTTACGGACAGACCTCGTATTTGCACTTCTGGTGTCAAGCGACCGGTCCTGCTGGGTGCGTCCCGCTCCGGGTACAGTGTGATCAGGTGAGGAGTCCACCTGTCAAGGACAGTCCACCTGTCAAACTCACTGAGGACAGAAACCTCCCCCTATGGTAAACGGCTCAATAATCTAGAGCAGGAGTGGGCAACTTGTTCTAGAAAGGGCCAAGAGGGTGCAGGTTTTCTTTGTAGCCACTGATTCCACCAGGTTAATTCTTTAACCTTATTTAAAATTGAATTTTTGTGAATTAGTGAATTTTATTGCTCGAGCAGGGGTGGTGGCCAAGTGGTTAATGCGCTTGGTTTCAGTTCGGAAGGTTCTGGGTTCAAATCCCACCCCTGCCACATTTCTCCATGTAATGTGGAGTTGCGTCAGGAAGGGCATCCGGCGTAAAACCTGTGCCAAATCAACATGCAGATCCACCTTGGATTTGCTGTGGCGACCCCGAGTGCGAACAAGGGAGCAGCCGAAGGGACTTACTTTTACTAGTGAATTTTATTGCTCATTTTATGACTTATTTTAATGATGAAAAAAATCACTAAAATTCAATTTTTGCACATTTTTCCAAACTGAGAGCTATAGTATAACCAGCAGGAGACCACTGATGTGTGCAGAAAATTTTGTGTTACTACACCGTATAACATGGACGCTCTTGAAAATGTAAACAATACAAAATTATCCAAAGTTTTTCACAATGACATTTTCTAAACTGAGTGCTGTAATACAACCAGCAGGAGACCATTGATGTGTTCAGTGAATTTTGGGACACCACACCTGAATTTATTGAATATTTTTGGTGGTGTCTGGTGTCTTGTTTTTGTACTTTGTAGACGGTCCCGACACTTCCATTTCTCTGCTGTCTGCGCGTTTAGATCAATATTATTTTGTCCAGCTCAGAGGACAGTTCATATGGATAAGGTTGCGGTTCATTGTCTACCTTCCTGAGGTTAGAAACTAGTGTTAATTAATTTGACAAATTGTATTAATAAAATATATTTGGAAAATAGGAGATTTGTTTCCAAGGAAACCTGCAGCTGTACATGTAGACTGACTTTAGTTCACAGATGCTAAGAGATGTTCAGTCCTGTCTGACACAGATTTGGTGTTGACAGCTGTGGATTTTTATTTATATATATATATATATACATATATATATATATATATATATACATATATATATACGAGGTCTGTTAGAAAACTATCCGACCTTTTTATTTTTTGCAAAAACCATATGGATTTGAATCACATGTGATTGCATTAGCCAAGCTTGAACCTTCGTGCGCATGCATGAGTTTTTTCACGCCTGTCGGTTGCGTCATTCACCTGTGAGCAGGCTTTGTGTGAGCAAAATCCGACCCCTCTCGTCAGATTTTTATTGCGAATAAAATGTCTGAACGATTTGGAGCTTTGCTGCATCAAATTTTTCCAGAAACTGTGACAGACCTCCAGGTGGACACCATTCGGAAAATTCAGATGGCTTTCAGGGACGATTTTATGGGGATTACACAGATTAAGGAGTGCTCCAGCCAGTTTAAAGACCGCCCACAGCGTCTGAGAGCGCGGTGCACTCCGAGCGCAGATCGACAGGCTGAAACACCGCTGAAACAACCAGATCATTTCCAAAGTGAAGGCTTTGTTGATCCGGGACATCATCTGACTTCCACAGAAATGGCAGAAGACATGGACATCAGCACTTTTTCGGCACATTCCACTGTTACAGGAGTTTTTGTCATGGAAAGAGAAGCGGAGGGATGATGTCCCGGATCAACAAAGCCTTCACTTTGGAAATGATCTGGTTGTTTCAGCGGGGTTTCAGCCTGTCGATCGGAGCTCGGAGTGCGCCGCACTCTCAGACGCTGTGGGTGGTCTTTAAACCAGCTGGAGCACTCCTTAATCTGTGTAATCCCCATAAAATTGTGCCTGAAAGCCATCTGAATTTTCCGAATGGTGTCCACCTGGAGGTCTCTCACAGTTTCTGGAAAAATT
>NC_047116.1:70481218-70486083 GCF_902500255.1 Thalassophryne amazonica
AAATATTGTTAACAAAACAGAAGTGAAACCATTTTTCTGTTCTCATTGGAATTTTTTGGATGAAACAGCAATTTGAGTATTCACACACACACACACACACACACACACACACACACACACACACACACACACACACACACACACACACAGGATGAGGAGAAACCATTTCATTGTTTACTTCATGAAAACATGGATCAAAGAAATATTGTTAACAAAAGAGAAGTGAAACCATTTTTCTGTTCACACTGGAAATTATTTGGATGAAAGGGCAATTTGATGATCCGCACGCACGCACGCACACACACACACACACACATGCTCACACACACAGGATCTGGAGAAACCATTTCATTGTTGCTTCCACTGAAAACAGTAATTTTAGTATTAACACACACACACACACACACATACACACACACGCAAGCACGCTCTTACACACACGCAAGGACGCTCTTACACACACACACACACACACACACACACACACACACACACACACACACACACACACACACACACACACACACACACACACACACAGGATGAGGAGAAACCATTTCATTGTTTACTTCATGAAAACATGGATCAAATAAATATTGTTAACAAAAGTGAAACCACACACACACACACACACACACACACACACACACACACACACACACACACACACACACACACAGGATGAGGAGAAACCATTTCATTGTTTACTTCATGAAAACATGGATCAAATAAATATTGTTAACAAAAGTGAAACCATTTTTCTGTTCACACTGGAAATTATTTGGATGAAAGGGCAATTTGATTAGCCGCACACACGCACGCACACACACACACACACACACACACACACACACACACACACACACACACACACACACACACACACACACACACACACACACACACACACACACACACACACACACACACACACACAGAGGATGTTTTTGAAACCATTTCATTGTTTATTTAATGAATATGGATCAAAGGACGCAATGGTAGCAAAACAGAAATGAAAACGTTTGACTTTTCTCACTGGAAATGCTTTCGATCAGTATTATAGTCAGGATGAGGAGAAACCATGTCATTGTTTGCTTCCACTGAAAACAGCAATTTTAGTATTAACACACACACACACACACACACACACACACACACACACACACACACACACACACACACACACACACACAGAGGATGTGCAGAAACCATTTCATTGTTTGATTGCACTGAAAACAGCAATTTTAGTATTAACAGACACACACACACACACACACACACACACACACAGGATGTGGAAAAACCATTTCATTATTTGTTTCCACTGAAAACTGCAATTTTTGTATTAACACACACACACACACACACACGCAGGATGACAAGAAACCATTTCATTGTTTCTTTCATGAAAAAAATGGATCAAAGGACACAATGATACCAAAACAGAATTTTAACCATTTTCCGGTTCTCACTGGAAACTATTTGGATGCAACGGCAATTTGAGTATTAACACACACATACACACACACACGCTCACACACACAGGATCTGGAGAAACCATTTCATTGTTTACTTCATGAAAACATGGATCAAAGAAATATTGTCAACAAAACAGAAGTGAAACCATTTTTCTGTTCACACTGGAAATTTTTTGGATGAAATGGCAATTTGATGATCTGTGAAACTTCAACTGTGAAAGACAGAATATACACTCAACAAAAATATAAATGCAACACTTTTGGTTTTGCTCCCATTTTGTATGAGATGAACTCAAAGATCTAAAACTTTTTCCACATACACAATATCACCATTTCCCTCAAATATTGCTCACAAACCAGTCTAAATCTGTGATATTGAACACAGAATGTGGAGAAACCATTTCATTGTTTGATTGCACTAAAAACAGCAATTTTAGTATTAACAGACACACACACACACACAGGATGTGGAAAAACCATTTCATTGTTTGTTTCCACTGAAAAACAGCAATTTTTGCATTAACACACACACACACACACACACACACATGCAAAACCACACGAGATACCACACGAGAAACCATTTCATTGTTTATTTCATGAAAAGATGGATCAAAGGACACAAGATACCAAAACAGAATTTTAACCATTTTCCGGTTCTCAATGGAAATTATTTGGATGCAGCGGCAATTTGAGTATTAACACACACACACACACACACACACACACACACACACACACACACACACACACACACACACACACACACACACACACACACACACACACACACACACACAGGATGTTTTTGAATCCATTTCATTGTTTATTAAATGAACATGGATCAAAGGACGGAATGGTAGCAAAACAGAAATGAAACCATTTTCCTTTTCTCAATGGAAATGCTTTGAATGAAACTCCAATTTCAGTATTATAGTCAGGACGAGGAGAAACCATTTCATTGTTTGCTTCCACTGAAAACAGCAATTTTAGTATTAACACACACACACACACACACACACACGCTAGCACGCTCTTACACACATGCACACACACAGGATGAGGAGAAACCATTTCATTGTTTACTTCATGAAAACATGGATCAAATAAATATTAACAAAACAGAAGTGAAACCATTTTTCTGTTCACACTGGAAATTATTTGGATGAAAGGTTAATTTGATGATCCGCACACACTTACTCACACACACACACACACACACACACACACACACACACACACACACACACACACACACACACACACACACACACACACACACACACACACACACACACACACACACACACACAGGATGTGCAGAAACCATTTCATTGTTTGAGTCCACTGAGAACAGCAATTTTAGTATTAACACACACTCACTCGCACACACAGAATGTGGAGAAACCAGTTCATTGTTTGATTGCACTAAAAACAGCAATTTTAGTATTAACAGACACACACACACACACACACACACACACACACACACACACACACACACACACACACACACACACACAGGATGTGGAAAAACCATTTCATTGTTTGTTTCCACTGAAAACAGCAATTTTTGTATTAACACACACACACACACATACACACACACACACACATACACACGCAAAACCACACGAGAAACCATTTCATTGTTTCTTTCATGAAAAAATGGATCAAAGGACACAATGATACCAAAACAGAATTTTAACCATTTTCCGGTTCTCACTGGAAATTATTTGGATGCAACGGCAATTTGAGTATTAACACACACACACACACACAAACACACACAGACGAGGAGAAACCATTTCATTGTTTGTTCCACTGAAAACAGCAATTTTAGTATTAACACACACACACACACAGGATGAGGAGAAAACCATTTGATTGTTTACTTCATGAAAACATGAAGTAAACAATGGCAGGAGATGTGGACATCAGACCACGTCTCCTGCCATTTTTGTGTAAGTCAGACGACGTCCCGGATCAACAAAGCCTTCACGTTGGAAATGATCTGGTTGTTTCAGCGGGGTTTGAGCCTGTCGATCGGCGCTCGGAGCGAGGCACGCTCTCAGCAGCTGTGGGCGGTCTTTAAACCGGCTGGAGCGCTCCTTAATCTGTGTAATCCCCATAAAATCGTCCCTGAAAGCCATTTGAATTTTCCGAATGTTGTCCACCTGGAGGTCTCTCACAGTTTCTGGAAAAAATTGATGCAGCAAAGCTCCAAATCGTTCAGACATTTATTCGCAAAAAAAATCAGACGAGAGGGGTGGACCAGTGCTCACACAAAGCCTGCTCACAGGTGAATGACGCAACCGACAGGCGTGAAAAACTCACGCATGCGCACGAAGGTTGAAGCTTGGCTGATGCAATCACACATGATTCAAATCCATATGGTTTTTGAAAAAAATAAAAAGGTCAGATACTTTTCTAACAGACCTCGTATATGAGACGTAAGATGCTGCTCCTTGGTGTTTCTCAATTGCCCTCAAAAGTACTGGAACATGTATTTCACACATTTGAATTTGTTTATTCCATTTCAAATACATTTTTTTCTAAAATTATCTTCCTTAAATCAAACTGAAAGCAAATCTGTACAACTTGATATAAATGAATTAAAAATATAAAATCCAGCATCCTGATGAAGTGGTGTAGATGAGGATTTTCTTAAAAAGAAGACCTGAAAGTTCAGCTACAATTTGACAGACTTTTGTATTTCTTCATACTTCGTGTAAATAAAGTCCAAGACATATTCAGTGACTTGGAAGTGTTCATGTTCCCATCCCCTGACTTGTCTAAAGAAATCTGGCAATAAAACTGATTACTATTTACAGGTTTTATCAAGTTTTAGAGATTTGCATTTCAGTTTGAGTTTGAAGAAGATAATTTTAGAAAATTTTATTTTTTATTTCTTGTATTTAAAATGGCATAAACAAATTAAAATGTGTGAAATTCCAAGTGTTCCAATGCTTTTGGAGGGCACAGTATCCTAACCTTATGATGAGTGCAGAATGAGTGTGTAATATTACTGTTTTGTTTAAGAATGTTTAATTGTCACTGTTGCTGCACTTTGTGTCAAATCATAGTCATATCGTATATCATATTGACATGAAAATTCAGTAAGGTATATCTTCTGTTATACATTACAAATCTAAGGTGGAACTCTACCAGTGTTTACTAAGTTACACCTAAATGTGTGTGTATGTGTATCTCTCTCTCTCTCTCTCTCTCTCTCTCTCTCTCTCTCTCTCTCTCTCTCTCTCTCTCTCTCTCTCTCTCTCTCTCTCTCTCTCTATTATATATAGATAGGGAATATAGATAGATAGATAGATAGATAGATAGATAGATAGGAATAAGATAGATAGATAAGTAGATAGATATAGATAA